>NC_045973.1:49343774-49470631 GCF_010909765.2 Amblyraja radiata
CTCTCTCCCTCTCTCTCTCTCCCACATTCTCTCCCCTCTCTCTCTCCCTCTCTAAGAGCAATACGGGTGAAAAGATGAAGTATGAAGGGAAGCTGGCCAAGAATATAAAGAAGGACAGTAAAAGCTTATTTATGTATGTTAGGAGAAAAAGATTAGTAAAGACAAATGTGGGTCGTTGAAGGGAAAACCAGGAGCAATTATTCTGGGGAACAAGGAGACTACGGTGGGGAAGTTGCTGAAGTCAATTATTCACTCAGAGTTTCAATATCATTCCAATATCTGCTTCAATTCAAGAGAGTGTATCTGACTGTTGCCTCCACATTCTCCACCATCTCTACCTATTTTCCAGTCGGTACGTATGGGATTTCCCTTTACGCTGCAGCAAAGGCAATTCATCAAAATATCCAGGCTTAAGAAATGAACTAATATCCCTTCAGACGTATCATTAATGAAGTACGGCTGAAAAGTGCTTTAGGGATTTACATTGAATAATTAGATTACTAGAGGGATGGAGTTAATGATTTCCAGATCCAAGGTCATCTCAATTTCAAACTATATTCATCAGACAAAGTGGACAGATAGTTAAAATCGTTCAGAGTTGAATTGATATATTCCAGCATGTGATGTGTATACAGAGTGACATCAAGTATTAAAATTAAAAACACCAATGTGGGTTCTGAAGATAGAGTAGGTCGTTGACGCTAACTCTGCACATCTCCCCACTGAGAATGCAGGGTGACTTGGACAGGTTGGGGGAGTGGGCAGATGCATGGCAGATGCAGTTTAATGTGGATAAATGTGAGGTTATCCACTTTGGTATAAAAAAACAGGAAAGCAGATTACTATCTAAATGGCGTCAAGTTGGGAAAAGGGGAAGTACAACGGGATCTGGGGGTCCTTGTTCATCAGTCTATGAAAGTAAGCATGCAGGTACAGCAGGCAGTGAAGAAAGCGAATGGTATGTTGGCCTTCATAACAAGAGTACAGGAGCAAAGAGGTCCTTCTGTAGTTGTGCAGAGCCCTGGTGAGACCACACCTGGAGTATTGTTGCCAGTTTTGGTCCCTAATTTGAGGAAAGATGACAGTCAGCCAACAGTTGCTTGTCCATTTCTTTTTATTTTCACTTTTAATTTCAAGTTTTTGTGTACCTTGTGTATTGTGACTGTTGGCAGACCAGTTTCCCTCCGGGATGAATAAAGTTTAATTGTATCGTATCGTAAGAAAATGTCACGGCAAATAAGAGCCGGCAACAAATGACCAAGGAAGGGTGGAGCCCACAATGCCCCATTGTTGGTTGGGGAAGGATGCGAACTGTGAAACTGGTTGGATGACTGGGGGAGGGGGGCAAAGAGAGGGATTATATTGCTGGGTTGTAGCTGCCCAAACGAAATATGAGGCACTGTTCCTCCAATGTGTGTGTGGTCTCACTCTGACAGTGGAGGAGGTCCAGGATAGAAAGTATGGAATTAGAAGGGGAGTTAGAATGTTTGGCAACAGGGAGATCATGTACGCCAACACTTGGCTTACAATTGATAAAACTAGTAAAGGGGCTGTCCCACTTGGGCGACCTAATTGGCGAGTTTAGAAAAGTTTGAAAAAATGACATGTTGAAGACTAGCTTCGACTATGTAGAAGACCAGCTTCGACTATGTAGAAGACCAGCTTCGACTAGCTACGACTGGCTATGACTAACTTCGGGAAAATTGGACACCGAATAGTGGAGAGTGAAGACGACCTCCTTCGATCCCCTTGGACCTCCCTTTGACTATGATGAAGACTACCCTTGATTACCTACGACTAACATGCCGACCTACTACGACTAAACCTAGGAGTAAAAAAAGTATCGATTTTTTCCATGGCGACCTTTTTTTACTCGCGGGCATTTTTTAACATATTGAAAAAAACGTTGCGACTTAGCTGAGGCCTTGAGTACACGGAGACCAATCTCGAGCATGAAGGAGAGTTACGAAGACCTCCTATGACCTCGTGTCGACCATGCTGCGAGTATGAGTCGAGGGCAAACTCACCAGAACTCGCGGATTGGGTCACCCAAGTGGGACAGGCTCTTAAGCATATTCAATCAAACCAAAATATCTTGACTATAAAATTTAAATAACCCTCGGTATAATTGGACTCTAGTACAGAAAGGCCTATCTCCTCTACTGGGACATGGTTAGAATCATGTGACATTGTCTATTGCTGAGCCAATCAACAACCATCTCCAGTTTCTCCCAACCAAGTGATGAGTTTGTTTCTCCAATACAAATATCTTACTGAAAAATACCTTTTAAACTATTAAACGTAGCTGATTTCTGCATTAAGTTCCACTCAAGCATAATGTACACAAATAGAACTCCTTCTTGTTCACTTCCACGGCACCATCTCCCAAATAAGAAAACAAATCCCTCACTTGACTGGCAGCTCATTCCGCATTCTGCTTTCAGTCAACTGAAGCCTTCTATCCTGGGTTCTGTGCTGTTCTTGTTCATTGCCTTCCTGAAATTTGGAAGAGCTTTTTCAGAGGCTTTAAGCTTAATGAGAACACAAGAAACAGGAAGAGTATGATTTAGCTCTTGGAGCCCGTGCCACTATTCATCGAGATTGTGACTGTATGCAAATTTCTTGCACTACTTCCCATATCCCTTGGTTTCCTTAATATCGTTTTACAATTTATTCAAAACAAGAGTGCCTCTTAAGTCTGACCCCACTTCCACAGTATGGTACGCTTAAGGGTAAATGCAAATAGAATGTAAAATATATACTTCCCTGACCATTCCCCATTATTAAATTGTCATTTACAATCTCCTCCCACCACATTATTAACAAGCTGCCTCTCAGTGAGCATGTAACATACTGTCAGCAGCAGCAGCAGAGAAATGAGATCACCTACAGAAATAACAAGCCATCCTCATCTGTTTTACACACTGCGCTATTTATGATGCACAATGCACCGAGATTGGTGTGTATGATTTCATCATGCTCAGAAACAGATGGAGTACAGTAAGCCAAGATCTCTCTGTGATCTCACCAGTCAAACTTCGAAGTTAACAGATCCCACATCTGCCTTTCAACGCCAGAGACCCAGGTTCAACCCTGACTAGGGCTGCTGTTGGCCTGCGTTGGTTTTGTCCGGGTGCTCCGGTTTCCTTCCATGCTCCAAACACCTCATTGGTGTGCCCCACCGAACTCATCTCCACATACCTTGACTCCATCCTATCCCCCTTGGTCAAATCCCTCCCCACCTATGTTCTAGACACCTCAGACACTCTCCGCCGCCTCCACGCATTCCACTCTCTGGGCCCTCACCTCCTCATCTTCACCATGGATGTCCGGTCACTCTACACCTCCATCCCCCACCAGGATGGCCTCGGAGCCCTCCGGTTCTTCCTCGACCAGAGGAGCAACCTATACCCAGCCACTGACACTCTCCTCCGCTTAGCGGAGTTGGTCCTCACCCTCAACAACTTTACATTTGACTCCTCCCATTTCCTCCAAACACAAGGCGTAGCTATGGGCACACGCATGGGCCCCAGCTACGCCTGCCTCTTTATAACCATATAACCATATAACATTTACAGCACGGAAACAGGCCATCTCGGCCCTACAAGTCCGTGCCGAACAATTTTTTTCCCTTAGTCCCACCTGCCTGCACTCATACCATAACCCTCCATTCCCTTCTCATCCATATGCCTATCCAATTTATTCTTAAATGATACCAACGAACCTGCCGCCACCACTTCCACTGGAAGCTCATTCCACACCGCTACCACTCTCTGAGTAAAGAAGTTCCCCCTCATTCGGGTACGTTGATCAATCCTTGTTCGAGACGTACCAGGGCCCCATCCCCGACCTCTACCTCCGTTACATTGACGACTGCTTTGGTGCCACCTCCTGCACCCACACACAACTGACTGACTTCATCCACTTCACCACCAACTTCCATCCGGCACTCCAATACACCTGGACGATTTCCGACACTTCCCTACCATTCCTTGACCTCACCATCTCCATCCTGACCGACATACATTACAAACCCACTGACTCACATGGCTATCTGGACTACACGTCTTCCCACCCTGCCCCCTGTAAAGACTCCATCCCCTACTCCCAATTCCTCCGCCTACGCCACATCTGTTCCCAAGATGAGACATTTCATACCAGAGCATCGGAAATGTCCTCGTTCTTCAGGGAACGGGGATTCCCCTCCGCCACCATAGATGAGGCTCACACCAGGGTCTCATCCATACCCCGTAACACTGCTCTCTCTCCCCATCCCCGCACATGCAACAAGGGCAGAGTCCCTCTGGTCCTCACCTTTCACCCCACCAGCCGGCAAATACAACACATAATCCTCCGCCATTTCCGCCACCTCTAACGTGACCCCACCACTAGCCACATCTTCCCATCTCCCCCCATGTCTGCCTTCCGCAAAGACCGCTCCCTCCGCAACTCCATCATCAATTCTTCCCTTCCCTCCCGCACCACCCCCTCCCCGGGCACTTTCCGTTGCAACCGCAAGAAATGCAACACCTGTCCCTTCACCTCCCCCCTCGACTCCATTCAAGGACCCAAGCAGTCGTTCCAGGTGCAACAAAGGTTCACCTGTATCTCCTCCAACCTCATCTACTGCATCCGCTGCTCTAGATGTCAGCTGATTTACATCGGTGAGACCAAGCGTAGGTTGGGCGATCGTTTCGCCGAACACCTCCGCTCAGTCCGCAATAACCTACCTGACCTCCCGGTGGCTCAGCACTTCAACTCCCCCTCCCATTCCCAATCCGACCTCTCTGTCCTGGGTCTCCTCCATTGCCAGAGTGAGCAACAGCGGAAATTGGAGGAACAGCACCTCATATTCCGTCTGGGGACCTTGCGTCCTTATGGCATTAACATTGAATTCTCCCAATTTGGCTAGCCCTTGCTGTCTCCTCCCCTTCCTTAACCCTCTAGCTGTCTCCTCCCACCCTCCCATCCGCCCGCCCTCGGGCTCCTCCTCCTCCTCCCCGTTTCCTTCTTTCTTTCCCCCCCCCCACCCCCCATCAGTCTGAAGAAGGGTTTCGGCCCGAAACGTCGCCTATTTCCTTCGCTCCATAGATGCTGCTGCACCCGCTGAGTTTCCCCAGCAATTTTGTGTACCTCATAGGTTAATTGGTTTGGTAAAATTGTAAAATTGTCCCTTAAGATAGTGTCAGTGTGTGTGGATCACATAGACTCAGTGGACCAGCAGACCTGTTCTTGTGATGGATTTCAAAACAAAACAAATCTAAACTAAAGTAAACATCTTCTCTAGCTAAATTGGAAATACTTTTATCACATTTTTCTATTACAAGCTGAAAAAGCGCAGAGAAGATTTATGAGGATGTTGCCTGGACTCAAGAGCCTGAACTATAGGGAGAGGTTGAGCAGGCTAAGACTCTATTCCTTGGAGCGCATGTGGATGTGGGCTGATCTTATAGAGGAGTATATAATCATGAGAGGAATAGATCGTTTAGATGCACAGAGTCTCTTTCCCAGAGTAGAAGAATCGAGAACCAGAGGATATAGGTTTAAGGTGAGAGGGGGAAATATTTAATAGGAACCTGAGGGGAACTTTCTTCACACAAAGGGTGTTGGGTGTTGGGTGTTGGGTGTTGGGTGTTGGGTGTTGGGTGTTGGGTGTTGGGTGTTGGGTGTTGGGTGTTGGGTGTTGGGTGTTGGGTGTTGGGTGTTGGGTGAATGGAACGTGATGCCGGAGAAAGTAGTTGAGACAGGTACTATCACAACAAAACATTTAGACAGGTACATGGATCGGACAGGTTAAGAGGGATATGGACCAAACACAGGCAGGTGGGACTAGTGTAGATGGGACATGTTGGTTGGTGTGAGCAAGTTTCACAGAAAAGTATAAAAGGACCAGATATGAACCACGTAACATACTTTTTAGCTTCATCTCAAATTACATTGAATGACTTTCATTTGCCCATTTCACTGCAAAAGTAGTTATTTCAAAAATTGCTGTAAATTTGAATTGTTTTAAATTAAAAAGAAATTAGAAGTAATAAATTGCAAATACCATCGATGGGATTTTACAGGATCAGATGACGTGAAAACACTTTATATTTGTAGCAGTTTCCAATCAAGAGTAAGTCGGCCACTTTCAAGCTACATTTTTATGAGGATTTTGATCGTAATTGGAGTCAGTGAAATATTGTCATTTTTCAGTGTTCAGAGTCAGTGTTGTTGATGCTCACTTTGATATTTTCTGACAGAACAATAAAGGTGGCACGGTGGCGCAGTAGTAGACCTGCTGCCTTCAAGCGCCAGAGACCCGGGTTCGATCCTGACGACGGGTGCTGTCTGTATGGAGTTTCTACGTTCCCCCTGTGACCGCGTGGGTTTTCTCCAGGTGCTCCAGTTTCATATCACACTACAAAGACGTACAGGCTTGTAGATTAATTGGCTTCGGTAAAATTGTAAATTGTCCCAAAAGTGTAGGATAGTGTAAATGTATGGCGTGATTGTTGGTCAGCACACGTTGGGAGGCTGAAGGGCCTGTTTCTGTGCTGTGTCTCTAAAGTCTAAAGTCTACAGACAGCACAAGGGCGAGGGAGTCGGAGTGTATAGGGCACGATCAAGAGCAGAAACCATCACTTTAAATACTGGCTACAATCAAATATAGTCAGGGTAGCCTCACTAGATGAAAAAATAGATGAGTGATCAAGGGGATGGTTTGTGGAAAAATGCATCATGGAGGATATAATTTGCTATTGTTGAAGGATTGTCCAAGACAATGTTTACAGCATTGCAACTGTACCATTATAAAGGGACAGATTCACAACAGCAACATTGAGGTGTGAGTTCATTAGTAGTTTTAAAAACTGGATAAAGATAAAGCAAAACGTCCAATCCAGAACTTTAAAATAATCTTTTGAATTATTATTTTAAAATAGTAGTTAATACCCAATTGTACATTACACAAGACTAATAAAACTGAAAAGTTCCATTCGAGCACTGACTGTTGGATTTTTAACTGAAAAACAACCTGATAGACAGAGGAACAGTTAAAATAGAAAATTTCAGTTTATTTGTGAGAATGTGGTAAACTTAGTGGAATGTATTTTTTAGCAAAGTAACATAAGAGATCAAGCAACTTGTTTTTTTTGTTCGTACTTCTACATTACTTAATGTATTTTAGATTCAAGTTTGTAATCTAACATTGACATTGTTAGAGGGAAAATAATATACTAGCAACTGTAGCTATTTTTGCAGGTTAGTACATTCCAATCTCTGGAAGGATATTTTATGAACTATGTGTTCCTGCCACTGGTCAATCCTGTTTTTTCCCTATTTCAGCCTTTTGTATTTCCCCTCAAATTATTTTTGCAACAGGTTTAGAATGACGTGCAATACCAATAACATACACTTATTTAGCAGAGAACTCTGTCCTTCTGTCTTTACCATGGAGAAAGATATGAGGACCGAGGAACTTGGGGCAGTCAATGGAAGTATCTTGAGGGCAATATCTTAGATTGCATGGGATCCAAGGAGAGCTAGCTTTGGATAGAACATTGGCATCATGGAAGGAAGCAGAAGGTGATGGTGGAAGGTTGTTTTTCAGACTGAGGCATGTGACGAGTCTGCTTCAGGGTTCGGTGCTGGGCCCTTTGCTGTTCATCATCCATATTAATGATTTGCATGAGAACAGACACTAAGGTGGGTGCAGATGGTGAAGAAGGTTGTCAAAAATTGCAGCAGAATGTTGATCAATTCGGCAGGTAAACTGAGGAATGGATAATGGAGTTTTATACAGATAAATGTGATGTGTTGTATTTTGGGACGCTTAACTAGGACAAGGCCAACAGTGAATGGCAGGGCTCTGGGGCATGTTGCAGAGAAAGGGATCTAGGGGTGCAGATCCTCTGCATAGGTCTTTGAAAGTGGTGTCACAGGTACAGTAGATGGAGTGGTCAAGAAGGCTTATGGCACATTGGCCTTCATCCGTTAGATCATTGAGTATAGACATTGGGAGGTCATGTTACAGTTGTTCAAGACATTGATGAGGCCACATTTGGAGTATTGTATTCAGTTTTGGTCACCCTGTGATAGGAAAGTTGTTAAGTTGATTTGATCAGGGGTGCAGAGAAGATTTGCGGTAATGTTGCCAGGACTTGAGAAACTGAGCTCAAGGGAAATGTTGAGCAGGCTAGGCCTTTATTCCTTGGAGTGCAGGAGGATGAAGGTGGTCTTATAGAGGTACAAGATCACGAGAGGAATAGTTGGGTAAAGGCAAAGAGTCTTTTACCCATTGTAACACAATCAAGAACTAGAGGACAGAAGTTTAACGTGAGGGGGAAAATAAGTAATATGAACCTGTGGGGCAACTTTTGTTACACAAAGGGTGGTAGGTATATGGAATGAGCTGACAGAGGAGATAGTTAAGGCAGGTTCCATCACACTGTTTAAAAAAACATTTGGACAGGTACATACAGTAGAGGATAGGATTAGAAGGATATGGGCCAAACACAGGCAGGCGGAACTAGTGTTGATCAGCATGGGCAAGTTACAAAGGGTCTGTTTCCACACTGTATGACTCGATGACCTAGTTCACATAAACTGATTCACTGAACAACCAAGATTTCATGCAGCATAACCCAAAAAAGACACATTTATTCCTCTTCTCATTTGACCCTACACTACATCAATCCATGCTAATATATTCCCCAAAATTCCAAGATCTAATTTGTTGAAATAGCGTCCAGCACCTATTAAATGTTTTCACATAAACCCAACCATGTTGATTTGTTTTTCCCTGATCGACTGAGTCTGACTAAACCATACCATGATTTTTTAACTATATCCTGAATAATACATTCCAGCACTTTTCCCAAACACGCCTGCCTATGTTTCCTCATTTACATGTTCCTATCCCTTTGGAATGACAGGGTAATATGCAGTAGAGACCATTCCAAGCCTGCGGCTCTCTGGAAATTCAGAAATAAGCGTTTTTTACCCCATGAACTCTTCAAAACTCTTTTTTTCATTTATATTATCTTATTTATTCATAAATGCCGGTTTAAGTTTCTCATTCTCAATAGACTTTGTTCCATATTATTTTTGGAATGTCTCTGTATTCTCTTGCTATGAAGAATGTAAGGATATTGTGTAATACCTCTACTATTTACTTAATCTTTGTTATAAATGTTATTTTTGCTTCCTGTAAGGGTTTCTTCTTTACATCGGCCAAATATGTACATACATAGAGTAGCTTTTACCATTGATCTTTGTGACTATTGCCTTCCCAAATGGTTCAGATGGAACTTAAAGCTCACGTAATGCTCCTAAATAAACAGGCAAATCTCCTGGTATCCAAATAAATATTTCTCACGCAGGCTTCAACGGCAAAACAGACTTAACAGTCTTTCACCTCTTTGCTGCTTTAGCAACAAAATGCTTCCGCATGAATCTTCCAGTTGCACGATTTTCCTTCATCTAAATTTAGATGCACAAAGATGAATGCCTCATATCAACAAAACTGTACATCATGACAATAATCAGATACTATCCAGGCCAGAGCCATCTTGCAACAAAATACTTGAATAATATGATTCTGGAGTCCTTCAAGCAACAGAGGGACTCGAAGTACCTGGAGATATTTTTCTTTGGCACTGCATGCATGATGAGAGGTCGGTTAAGACCTCCATTCTGTACATTCATATTAATTCAGATCTAATCATGCTGATGATTTCATTCTTTATCTTTCTTGAAAATTACAACTAATTTTGTTTGGATTGTACTAATTCACAGTGGTGGCTCAGTGTTGCAGCAATAGCACAGCTGCCTTGCAATGCCAGAGACCCGGGTTCAATCCTGACTGTGGGCGGTGTCTGCACAGAGTTTCTACCCTGTGACCTTGTGGCTCTTCTCCGGATGCTCCGGTTGTCTCCCACACTCCAAAGATGTATGGATTTGTAGGTTAAAATTATAAATTGTCCCTAGAAACAAAGAAACATAGAAACATAGAAAATAGGTGCAGGTGTAGAGGCCATTCGGCCCTTTAAGCCAAAATCATCCAAAATCAGTACCCCGTTCCTGCTTTTTCTACAGTGTAGGATAGTGTTCATATACGGGGTAATCGCAGGTCAGTGCAGACTCGGTGGGCTGAAGGGCCTGTTTCTGCACTGTATCTCCAAAGTCTGAAGTCTAGTTCTATTATATTGGAGCTCGAAGCACTGATCCACCCAACTGTACTCAAAACTGGTCAATAATAGTGTGTGCCCGTCATAGGTGCCAGTTGCAAGCCCTTAATGATCTGTTTGTTGTGTGCACGTGCTAACCCAGATAAGTTTCAAATTCCTAGAATTCCACCAACCCAAACAAAATAATAAAGTTATCCTGCACAGCAGCTGCAATCTGGCTAACATTACAACCCAGCACAGCAATTCATCTTTCACCCACTACCACAATCATCTGCTATTTGTCATCATAAAGTGTCATTCCAAAGAAACATTAGAGGAAATTGAGGGACATTGAAGGAAGTTAGTGTAGAAATAGCCGGGGCTATGACAGAAATATATCAAATGTCATTAGAAACGGGAATGGTGCCGGAGGATTGGCGTACTGCGCATGTTGTTCCATTGTTTGAAAAAGGTTCTAAGAGTAAACCTAGCAATTATAGACCTGTTAGTTTGACTTCAGTGGTGGGCAAATTAATGGAAAAGACACTTAGAGATAATATATATAAGCATCTGGATAAACAGGGTCTGATTAGGAACAGTCAACATGGATTTGTGCCTGGAAGGTCATGTTTGACTAATCTTCTTGAATTTTTTGAAGAGGTTCCTAGGGAAATTGACGAGGGTAAAGCAGTGGATGTTGTCTATATGGACTTTAGTAAGGCCTTTGACAAGGTTCCTCATGGAAGGTTGGTTAAGAAGGTTCAACTGTTGGGTATAAATGCAGGAGTAGCAAGATGGATCAACAGTGGCGGAATGGGAGATGCCAGAGAGTAATAGTGGATGGTTGTTTGTCGGGTTGGAGGCAAGTGACTAGTGGGGTGCCTCAGGGATCTGTGTTGGGTCCTTTGTTGTTTGTCATGTACATCAATGATCTGGATGAAGGTGTGGTAAATTGGATTAGTAAGTATGCAGATGGTACCAAGATAGGGGGTGTTGTGGATAATGAAGAGAATTTCCAAAGTCTACAGAGTGATTTAGGCCATTTGGAAGAATGGGCTGAAAAATGGCAGATGGAGTTTAATGCTGATAAATGTGAGGTGCTACACCTTGGCAGGACAAATCAAAATAGGACGTAATAATAATAATAATAATACATTTTATTTATGGGTGCCTTTCAAGAGTCTCAAGGACACCTTACAAAAATTGAGCATGTAGAGGAAAAACATGTAAGGGGATGAAATAAATAGTAGAGACATGACTAGTACACAAAGTAAAGACAGAATTCAATACAAAACACAGTATGAGGCAATTAATGCACAGATGAAAAGGGACGGGGACGTGGGGCTAAGGATAGGCAGTGGTGAAGAGATGGGTCTTGAGCCGGGACTGGAAGATGGTGAGGGCCACGGAATTGCGGATCAGTTGGGGGAGGGAGTTCCAGAGCCTGGGAGCTGCCCTGGAGAAGGCTCTGTCCCCAAAACTGCGGAGGTTGGACTTGTGGATGGAGAGGAGACCGGCTGATGTGGATCTGAGGGACCGTGAGGGTTGGTAGGGGGAGAGGAGGTCAGTGAGATATGGGGGGGCCAGATGGTGGAGGGCTTTGTAGGTGAGGACCAGGATTTTGTGATCCGGTAGGAGATGGGAAGCCAGTGAAGTTTTTTGAGGACTGGAGTGATGTGATGCCAGGATTTGGTGTGGGTGATGAGTCGGGCGGCTGCGTTCTGGACCAGTTGGAGTCGGTTGATGTAGGTGGAGCTGATGCCAAGGAGAAGTGAGTTGCAATAGTCCAGTCGGGAGGAGATGAAGGCATGGATGAGTCTTTCAGCAGCAGGCGGTGTGAGAGAGGGTCTGAGTTTGCGATGTTGCGGAGATGAAAGAAGGAGGTTTTAATGACATGGCGGATGTGAGGCTCAAGGGAGAGGGTGGAATCAAAGATCACGCCAAGGTTGCGGGCCTGGGGAGATGGGGAGACAGTGGTGCCGTCGATGGTGAGAGTGGGGTTATTGATTTTGCTGAGTGTGGCTTTGGAGCCTATGAGGAGGAATTCTGTCTTATCGCTGTTGAGTTTGAGGAAATTATGTTGCATCCAGGTTTTTATAGCTGACAAACAGGAGTTGATATGGGAGAGGGGGGGGTTGTGGGGGGATTTGGTGCCAAGGTAAATCTGGGTGTCATCAGTGTAACAGTGGAAGTCCAGATTGAAGTGGCGGAGTATCTGACCAAGCGGGAGGATGTAGATGATGAAGAGGAGGGGGCCGAGTACGGAGCCTTGGGGAACGCCTTGAGTGACTGCGGCTGTAGCAAAGGTGTGGTTGTGGGGAGAGATGAAGTGGGATCTGTTGGAAAGGTAGGAACGGAGCCAGCTGAGTGCAGAGCCTTCAATGCAGAGGTCTTTGAGTCTGGTGAGCAGGATGTTATGGTTCACTGTATCGAAGGCTGCGCTCAGGTCGAGGAGGATGAGGATGTTGAGGGAACCAGTGTCAGCAGAGGTGAGGAGGTCGTTGAGGACTTTGAGGAGAGTAGTTTCTGTGCTATGGAGGGGGTGAAAGCCAGATTGGAGGGGTTCAAGTAGGTTATACGCAAGGAGGTGGGAATGAAGTTGCGACGCAACGATACGCTCCAGGGTTTTTGAAAGAAAGGGGAGGTTTGAGATTGGGCGGTAGTTAATGAGAGAGGAGGGATCAAGACCAGGTTTCTTTAAGATTGGTGTAACGGCAGCAGTTTTGAAAGCGGAGGGGACAATTCCTTGGGACAATGAGGAGTTGAAGAGATTAGTGAGGTAGGGGCAGAGAACGGGGAGGCAGGACTTCAACAGGGGAGTGGGGAGAGGGTCGAGGGAGCAGGTAGTGGGTTTGGAAGAGCTGATGAGTTTGGAGATTTCAATAGGGGTGACCAGGTCAAACTGGGAGAGGAAGCAGTGTGGAGGAGGGGTAAGGAGGTCAGTGGAGATGTTGAAAGGAGGGGCCTTGGTAGGTGGTGGAGTAGATGCTGGGGAGTCGGGTACAGGGGATAAAGATTGATAGATGGTGCTGATTTTATCAGCGAAAAAGTGGAGGAATGAGTTGCAGAGACCCGGAGTAGAGTTAGGGAGAGTGTTGGCTCGAGGCTTGAGGAGGTTGCCCACTGTGGAGAAGAGGGTTCTGTGGTTTAGGCAGGGATCGGTGAATATGGAGGAGAGGTAGGCAGATTTTGCAGCAATTAGGGCATCTTTGTAGTCAGTGAGGTGGAGTTTGTAAGCTTCAAGGTGGACTGTGAGAGATGATTTCTTTATGTCGTTCGAGTTGGCGACCAGTCTGTTTCAGTTTACGAAGTGCAGGTGTGTACCAGGGTGAGGATGTGTTGAAAGTTACGGTTCTTGTTTTGAGGGGGGCCAGAGTGTTGAGGGAGGTAGACAAGGTGGAGTTGAGATGGTTTGTGAGATCATCAGGTGAGATGGGGGTTGAGTCCAGGGGGAGAGTGGTGGAGAGCAGGTCAGAGAGATGGTGGGATTCAATGGATTTTAGATTACGGAAGGTGATTTCTCGGAGGAAGCGGGGGCGAGGTGTCGGAGAAGGGATGGTGAACCGTATAAGCTTATGATCAGAGAGGGGGAAGAGGCAAGGATGGAGGTCGAGTACCGGTTGATTTGTGGAGCAGACCAGGTCAAGGATGTGACCTTTGTCATGGGTGGGAAAGTTGACGTGCTGAGTGAGAGAGAAGTTGTCAAGTAAAAAGGCGAATTCAGATGCGAGCTTGCAGGTGGGGGAGTCCATGTGAATATTTAAGTCACCAAGTAGCAGCAGACGTGGGGAGAGGGATGAGGCAAGTGTGAGGAGTTCAGTGAAGTCAGATAGGAAGGAGGGGTTTGGTTTAGGTGGCCGGTAAATGAGGATGACTGTCATGGAGGAAAGGGCTTTGAAGGCGAGGAATTCAAATGATGCTACTGGGGGGAGGGTGAGTTAAGTGATACGAAAATTCTGGTTAAAAATAACAGCGAGGCCACCTCCATGGCGGGAGGGGCGGGGCTTGGAAATGTAATTAAATCCAGGTGGGGATGTTTGATTGAGGGAGAAGAAGACATTGGGTTGTTGCCAGGTCTCAGTGAGCAGAAGGAAGTCCAGAGTGTTGTCAAGGATTAGTTCATGGAGGGCAAGGGCTTTGTTGTTGAGCGACCTGGTGTTGAGGACGTACATGGTAAATGGTAGGGAATTGAAGAATACAGTTGAACAGAGGGATCTGGGAATAACCGTGCATAGTTCCTTGAAGGTGGAATCTCATATAGATAGGGTGGCAAAGAAAGCTTTTGGTATGCTAGCCTTTATAAATCAGAGCATTGAGTATAGAAGCTGGGTTGTAATGTTAAAATTGTACAAGGCATTGGTGAGGCCAATTCTGGAGTATGGTGTACAATTTTGGTCGCCCAATTATAGGAAGGATGTCAACAAAATAGAGAGAGTACAGAGGAGATTTACTAGAATGTTGCCTGGGTTTCAACAACTAAGTTACAGAGAAAGGTTGAATAAGTTAGGTCTTTATTCTCTGGAGCGCAGAAGGTTAAGGGGGGACTTGATAGAGGTCTTTAAAATGATGAGAGGGATAGACAGAGTTGATGTGGACAAGCTTTTCCCTTTGAGAGTAGGGAAGATTCAAACAAGAGGACATGACTTCAGAATTAAGGGACAGAAGTTTAGGGGTAACATGAGGGGGAACTTCTTTACTCAGAGAGTGGTAGCGGTGTGGAATGAGCTTCCAGTGGAAGTGGTGGAGGCAGGTTCGTTGGTATCATTTAGAAATAAATTGGATAGGCATATGGATGAGAAGGGAATGGAGGGTTATGGTATGAGTGCAGGCAGGTGGGACTAAGGGAAAAAAGTTGTTCGGCACGGACTTGTAGGGCCGAGATGGCCTGTTGCCGTGCTGTAATTGTTATATGGTTATATGGTTATATGGAAATCAAATAAGCTCATATTTACCAATATAGCTGTGCTTCATTAGCAAGAGAATTATTTACTGTAATTTTGCCAATAAGATGCCAATATAAATACATTGCTTCCAATGTCCTTTACTTTATTGGATTACCACGTCAGAATATTATCACACATATCCAACAAGTGTTGGTGTTCATGAGCGAGCTACTGTGATGATACCTGCTGCAAGCGTGTTTTCAACATGGAATGGTCAGAGTGGTCATTAAATTAAAATACACTAAACCTTTTGTACTGATTTATTATATGAAATGTTGAAGACGCATATACTCTACGAAATAACCCAAAATTATTGTCACCTGCTCCTAACATTGGGCAGGGACGTTATGGAGTCAACAGTAATATAGGTCAGGTAGTTTGGGGGTCGGGAGGGAGCAAGCAAACAAGAGGTACAACTTGTATACCATCTTACTCAGCCATCATCCCCCAGATTTACTTGCCAAAGGGACATGTATTCTCCACTGTCAAATAATCTATGAAAAGGGATCAAATGGTCGAGATAAGATACCTTACTGCCAGATCAAATCTTGATCTTAATTAACACGTAAACAATGTGCATGTGGTTGAGGAAGGGAGCAAGGGTTGTGATGGGGACACTGAGTCGGGGAGGAAAGTGGCTGGTGGAACAAATGCAAATTTGTGCCGTTAAGGAAGACTTATCATTTAACTGTGCTGCAAACAGCCCAGTCTCAAGCTAAATGTTCAAAAACATTCATCATTTTACAAGTAAAATAACAGAAGTGAAGTACACTAACTTCCCATGATCATGTTATACAGGAGAATTACATGGCTGTGACCAAATGGTCCAGTAAAACTGTTTGCAAATGAAACACTGTTTCACAATAGTAAATAGTAAATAGATAAGTTTCAAGTTTTACAACCTGCTTCTAACTGTAACACATTAGCCTTGATCAAGCTTCCAAAAGAAATAAAACAGAAGCATGAATGGATTTTCTGTTCAAGAAGAAATCATGAATTATAATTACGGTACTAAACTTGCTTGTCACTAGTCATGCAAACAAATATGATCAATGCAAAAAAAACAAAGCATGCGTTGGAAAATAACACCAGCTCATACAAGCTAAATGTTGCATTTCTGGTAATGGTCGCTCACAACAAAACTGCAGATATGCTTCTGAGTTTGAAGAAGGGTTTCGGCCCGAAACGTTGCCCATTTCCTTCGCTCCATAGATGCTGCTGCACCCGCTGAGTTTCTCCAGCATTTTTGTGTACCTTCGATCTTCCAGCATCTGCAGTTCCTTCTTGAATGCTTCTGAGTTTAATGTGTTGTGCTTTTAATTTGCAGAGCCTGAGCAGTTTCCTTATAAACGTCACTATCTATGCTCCATACTAGAGCTGGTAATGGCTTAAAGGTAGAACCAGATGACTCAAATTTGCTTTAAATATCAAATACTGCAGAGCTTTGCTGTAAGGAATACAGGAATTTAAATAGATATCAAAGTATGTTGACAAAGCTCTTCTCTTTCATTTTTAAGGCATTGTGTCCAGATATTTCTTTCTAGGAGATGGCATACAATTTTGTGGGATCTTTCCTGTAAAGTTGGTAGTTTCGAGATACATGACGGAAACAGATCTTTTGGCCCAATGAGTCCACGCCGACCATTGATCACTCGTAAGCTAGTTCTATATTATCCCACTTTCACATCTGCACACTGGGAGAAATTTTACAGAAGCCAAATAACCCACAAATGTGCACGTCTTTGGAATGTGGGAAGAAACTGGAGCACACAGTCACAGGGGGAATGGTGAAATTCTGCACAGGCAGCACCCGTAGTCAGGATCAAACCTGGGTCTCTGGCACTATAAGGCAAAAGCTGCTGTAAAAATGGAAACTGTAATTGTTGCTCACGCACACAGCCCCTGGCTGCATATAATGTACTGTTTATATGTGCTTGCACTATCATAACAACTAGCGGAACAGGAGGTCATGTTACAATGGAATTTTATCATTCCGCCTTCTTCTAACATCTATGTGAAAGCACCAACACCGATAATCTTCCATTGCCTCTCATCCACTGCTCAGTGATGGATCTGCATTGATCTTAATATTCCAACTGTGTCCATTAAAAATAATAATCTTCTCATTTATCCACGAGTGACACCGTGCTAATTCTGCAGGTTCCTCCTTATATCGCCATTTCCTGTGTATATTACACTTAAACCTCATCCTACTTGAAGGAGCACATTTCAAGTCCTGCTCTCTTGAACCTACTTTTTACCCCTTTCACTGTTAGCATATATTTTCTACTTTAACGCTTTTCCCAAGATTTTGATCAACCCTCCTTGACTTTCCCCTGTCTTGGTACTTTGCCCCTCAGCAATACTGTGCTATGTTTCTGTTAAAGTTGCTCAATAAAATGCAATGCTGTTGTGTCAAACTTCTAGCCTCACGTTGCACAGTGCAGATGTAACGTGTTTAACCAAATGTCACAGCACCCAGGTTACAATTAAAAATGTGTTTGTCTATTGTTATTCTGTTCTAGATCTGCACATGGGTTTGACGTCAACACAGAATCAATATCAGAAAGAGAAAAAAGCATAGGATGAACAATTTACTTTTTGCATGGAAAAACCAAAAACATTCAGTGGATCAATAACCACAAGAGCCCGAATGAAATTAAAAAAACAAATGTGGTTGTTTCTGGCAGGTGAAAGGAGAATTCAGGAATATTGATTTAGATTGGTGGCTTGACAATGGTAGTTATCCACTCACCCCCATACCCTAGAAAGCAAAATGCTAATTTATGCATAAAATTATGTTAAAATAGACGTTAAAAACATGACCACAGGGAACACCTTCCAATTGAAACATATATGGATAAAAACACAAACTCAAAATGGTGACAGTTTCTCTCTCTCCCTCTCACCAGGTGCTGCCTGACCTATTACGCATTTCCAGCATTATCGATTTTAATTTCCAGCACCACCAGTTTCTCACTTTCTAGTGGCTATCAGGATGATCTGTTCTGAATCACTGAAGCCATCCAGTGACATGGAATGTCATTTTCTAGTCGACCAATTGTTTTTTATTTGTACAGTACAGCCAAAATATTCAGGAATTCTAGAAAGTATAACACATTATACTTCAAAGGACTGCTTATTTATTTGAGATTGAGATTGAGGGTGGAGATTGAACCAGCTATCTAACCATCCCTATATCCCTGCTAACATACAAAAGATTAAGGTAGGTGATTAAACCTTGTAAAGGCGATTTTGGCCAAACATTTAAAATAGAAAAGGGTACTTGTAGTGTAATGATATGGTGAGAGTCAGTGAGGGATCTCATACCACCATTCACCATAAGTTTGAAACTCCAACAATGTGGAATTGCACTTTGCAAATCGCTGGCCTGTGCCCTGTGTTAAACTGTATGTTCCTGCTTGGCCTCCAGAACAATATTCCACTGGAAGCCTAGTCACAGCACTTTGATATGACCAAGAGCAGCGCAGGCAGCTGGATGAGACCCTGCCCCTCGACACTTCGGTTGTCAAATTTGTCCATGTGATCAGGCTATTCAATTTTTGTGAATGGCTTTGGCATAAATATTAAAAAAAATAAAACAACAAAATTCTTTGCTTTAAAAAAAACCTAAAAACCCTAACTCATATTTACAAATCCATAATGAAAAACTTTTCATTATAGATGAAAGCAAAGGGAGAATCCACAGAAGGTCACGTTGCTGCTAATGAACTCGATGAGCAAGTCCATGAGCAGAGCTGAAAGCAGGGCAGAAGATGCCACACAAACTATGGAAAGCAATGTTGCCAGAATTCAGTAGGGAGTAAAATACAGAGGATCTCTTTAGCTTAGTTTAGTTTTCTTTAGTTTAGTTTATTATTGTCATAGAAACATAGAAACATAGACAACAGGTGCAGGAGTAGGCCATTCGGCCCTTCGAGCCTGCACCGCCATTCAATATGATCATGGCTGATCATCCAACTCAGTATCCTGTACCTGCCTTCTCTCCGTACCCACTGATCCCTTTAGCCACAAGGGCCACATCTAACTCCCTCTTAAATATAGCCAATGAACAGGCCTCAACTACCTTCTGTGGCAGATAATTCCACAGTGAACCAAGGTACAGTGAAAAGGTTTTTTTCAGACATAAAACAGATTGCTTGGAGGATCTCAGCAGGTCAAGCAGAATCTGTGGAGGGATATGGACAGAGGAGGTTTTTCGGCTCAGGAACCAAGTCTAACTTTAAACCACGCAAAGCAGAAACAGAGGATGAAATCAAGGCAAATTACAACAGTGAAATATACTGAAATGTATTTTTTTAAATTACTTTTGGGCTTAATATATATGTAAAAATGTATGCATGTCAATGTTCTATCTTTATGGTTATCCACAAAAACAAGAAGTCAGCTCCAAGAAATATTTTCCCCGACCAGTTCACCAAGCATCCCACTGCTGAGTAAATCCCTCTTCACATCACTAATTTTCATTTCACTCACAGACCTCTTCCTCGTTTCTCCCCGCATCAACACCTTCATCAACTCTAGACTTTGAAAATTTGAAGAAAGATGTAATGCTGTTTCCCATGGAGACACAAGAAACACATGGAACCGCAGATGCTGGTTAACAAAAAAGATACAAGCGCTGGAATTGCTCAGCAGGTCAGGCAGCATCTGTGTACCCTGTGATTCTGTTCCATTCTGTTTGTAGTTTGCTTGGTTGTTTGTTTGTTTGTCTTTTTGCACAAAGTCCACGAGCATTGCCACTTTTCATTTCACTGCACATCTCGTATGTGTATGTGACGAATAAACTTGACTTGACTTGACTTTTGCTGTTTCCTTTCGTTTGGTGAATAATAGTTCTACTGCAAAAATATGATACAACATCTCCAGCCATCCAATGCATTTGAATGTTCATTTTGCTTATCGCAGCATATTCTGCAGAATTTACCACCAAAGGAAATTTTATATCCATGTGTGGATGAACAGATCCACACCTTTTAAAAGTCAGCTTCATTAACAGTCCACCAAACCCTCACTTGAAGTAACGTTGTGGATTTTATGTTTATTCTTCAGGACTTGATCTCACAAACTCTTTCTCGCAAGCCACTACTGCAATAAATGTTTAAGATGTTTGTAGGGGGTGGCACTAGTACATTATTCAGGGATCCCATAAACCTACCAAATATTGGGATGGCTTGCTACACCAGTCATCACCAACATCATGGAGATGCTACACAGTTTAAACACATTACAATATATTAAAATAATGCAGTGTGCGTTTAGACCATTTTGTTTCAAATTTAAGTGAATTTAACAATTGGGGATTGCTCCTTATACAAGAGCAATATTTAGTCGCTGGGAATAACTCAGGAACAGCATGTAATCCCAATAGGATACATGAATAATTCACAATGTATGAGCAACTACATTAATTATTCACTACCACTAACTCTGGGGTCATTAAGCAATTTGGAATTGTGTGCTATCTATTCACATGCCACTTTTGTTCCTCTTAAAAAAATTCAGACTTTGTGCAAATTCTATTTAGTTTAAGCAATTAAAAAGCACAATTGTTAGTTTTACATTTTTGAAGAAAAGGTTATCCATTTTATATAAATTGAGGCAAATACCATTACATCAAAACTGCCAAATAAAAATCCTGTTCTCAAAGGAGTCCTTTCTCACAACGCCATTCTCCATTTCCAAACATTCTTTATTGAAGTTCTTATTTTCCTATCCTCCCCTAGAAGATCACACAATTCACCTCATTCTTTACCTCATCCCCTTTTCCTCACCATCTTATTAACTCAGTTTTGGCAAGCCAGGTATTCGCAGGTGAGGCCCTAGATAAAGCTTTCATGCACATTTGCTCTGTATTGTGATATCTGTACAGAAACATCAACCCCTTCCACACCCCATCCCCCTACTAAATCCACTGTTCAAATCCTTGTATCCCTTTGTTATCACCTCTTCCTCAGCCAATAAAGGGCCATTATGTGCTCCTTGGTCATGTGTTCCACACATAGACTGGGAAACACATTCTGTAAATGGGCTGGATGGTTTGGAGTTTGTAAAATGTGTGCAAGATAGTTTTTTGCAGCAATACATAGAGGTACCTACTAGAGGAGGGGCAGTGCTGGACCTCCTGTTAGGAAATCAGACGGGACAGGTGGCAGAGGTATACGTTGGGGAGCACTTCGGGTCCAGTGATCACAATACCATTAGTTTCACTATAATTATGGAGAGGGTCAGAACTGGACCTAGAGTTGAGATTTTTGATTGGGGAAAGGCTAACGTTGATGAGATGTGAAATGATTTAAAAGGAGTGAACTGGGACATTTTGTTTTATGGGAAAGATGTAGAAGAGAAATGGAGGACATTTAAAGGAAATTTTAAGAGTACAGAATCTTTATGTTCCTGTTCGGTTGAAAGGAGACAGTAAAAAAGGAAAGAGCCCTGGTTTTCAAGGGAAATTGGACATCTTGTTCGGAAAAAGAGGGAGATCTACAATAATTATAGGCAGCATGAAGTAAATGAGGTGCTTGAGGAGTATAAGGAATGTAAAAAGAATCTTAAGAAAGAAATTAGAAAAGCTAAGAGAAGATATGAGGTTGGTTTGGCAAGTAAGGTGAAAGTAAATCCAAAGGGTTTCTACAGCTATATTAATAGCAAAAGGATAACGAGGGATAAAATTGGTCCATTAGAGAGACAGAGTGGACAGCTATCTGCAGAGCCAAAAGAGATGGGGGAGATATTGAACAATTTATTTTCTTCGGTATTCACCAAGGAGAAGGATATTGAATTATGTGAGGTATGGGAATCTAGTAGAGTAGTTATGGATACTATGAGTTTCAAATTAAAAGAAGTACTGACACTTTTGAAAAATATAAAAGTGGATAAGTCTCCAGGTCCTGACAGGATATTCCCTAGGACATTGAGGGAAGTTAGTGTATAAATAGCCGGGGCTATGACAGAAATATTTCAAATGTCATTAGAAACGGGAATAGTCCCCGAGGATTGGCGTACTGCGCATGTTGTTCCATTGTTTAAAAAGGGGTCTAAGAGTAAACCTAGCAATTATAGACCTGTTAGTTTGACTTCAGTGGTGGGCAAATCAATGGAAAAGATACTTAGAGATAATATATATATAAGCATCTGGATAAACAGGGTCTGATTAGGAACAGTCAACATGGATTTGAGCCTGGAAGGTCATGTTTGACTAATCTTCTTGAATTTTTTGAAGAGGTTACAAGGGAAATTGACGAGGGTAAAGCAGTGGATGTTGTCTATATGGACTAGTAAGGCCTTTGACAAGGTTCCTCATGGAAGGTTGGTTAAGAATGTTCAACTGTTGGGTATAAATGCAGGAGTAGCAAGATGGATTCAACAGTGGCTGAATGGGAGAAGCCAGAGGGTAATGGTGGATGGCTGTTTGTCGGGTTGGAGGCGTGGAAATATGGTTGCAGGAGGGCTGTGATTGGAAACTAAATATTCCAGGATTTCGTTGCTTCAGGTGTGATAGAATTGGAGGGGCAAGAGGTGGAGGTGTTGCATTGCTTATCAGGGAAGATATTACAGCAGTGCTTTGGCAGGATAGATTAGAGGGCTCGTCTAGGGAGGCTATTTGGGTGGAACTGAGAAATGGGAAAGGAGTAGCAACACTTATAGGGGTGTATTATAGACCGCCAAATGGGGAGCGAGAATTGGAAGAGCAAATATGTAAGGAGATTGCAGATATTAGTAGTAAGCACAAGGTAGTGATTGTGGGAGATT
This sequence comes from Amblyraja radiata, assembly GCF_010909765.2. NCBI lineage: Eukaryota > Metazoa > Chordata > Chondrichthyes > Rajiformes > Rajidae > Amblyraja > Amblyraja radiata. The sequence goes on from NC_045973.1 coordinate 49,366,642, forward strand.
TCAATTTTCCACACATAGACTGGGAAATACATTCTGTAAATGGGCTGGATGGGTTGCAGTTTGTAAAATGTGTGCAGGATAGTTTTTTGCAGCAATGAAGTACCTACTAGAGAAGGAGCGGTGCTGGACCTCCTGTTAGGAAATGAGATGGGTCAGGTGGCAGAGGTATGCGTTGGGGAACAGTTCGGGTCCAGTGATCACAATACCATTAGTTTCAATATAATTATGGAGAGGGACAAAACTGGACCTAGGGTTGAGATTTTTGATTGGAGAAAGGCTAACTTTGAGGAGATGCGAAAGGATTTAAAAGGAGTAAATTGGGACAGTTTGTTTTATGGGAAAGATGTGGAAGAGAAATGGAGTACATTTAAAGGTGAAATTTTAAGAGTACAGAATCTTTATGTCCCTGTTCGGTTGAAAGGAAATCGTAAAAATTGTAAAGCGCCATGGTTTTCAAGGGAAATTGGACACTTGGTTCGGAAAAAGAGGGAGATTTACAATAGTTATAGGCAGCATGGAGTAAATGAGGTGCTTGAGAAGTATAAAGAATGTAAAAAGAATCTTAAGAAAGAAATTAGAAAAGCTAAAAGAAGATATGAGGTTGCTTTGGCAAGTAAGGTAAAAGTAAATCCGAAGGGTTTCTACCGCTATATTAATAGCAAAAGGATAACGAGGGATAAAATTGGTCCATTAGAGAGTCAGAGTGGCCAACTATCTGCAGAGCCAAAAGAGATGGGGGAGATATTGAACAGTTTCTTTTCTTCGGTATTCACCAAGGAGAAGGATATTGAATTATGTGAGGTAAGGGAAACAAGTAGAGTAGCTATGGAAACTGAGGATCAAAGAAGAGGAAGTACTGACACTTTTGAGAAACAGTAGGAACAGTCAACATGGATTTGTGCCTGGAAGGTCATGTTTAACTAATCTTCTTGAATTTTTTGAAGATGTTACTCGGGAAATTGATGAGGGTAAAGCAGTGGATGTTGTGTATATGGACTTCAGTAAGGCCTTTGACAAGGTTCCTCATGGAAGGTTGGTTCAGAAGGTTCAATGGTTGGGTATTAATGGTGGAGTAGCAAGATGGATTCAACAGTGGCTGAATGGGAGATGCCAGAGAGTAATGGTGGATGGTTGTTTGTCAGGTTGGAGGCCAGTGACGAGTGGGGTGCCACAGGGATCTGTGTTGGGTCCTCTGTTGTTTGTCATGTACATCAATGATCTGGACGATGGTGTGGTAAATTGGATTAGTAAGTATACAGATGATACTAAGATAGGTGGGGTTGCGTGTAATGAAGTAGAGTTTCAAAGTCTACAGAGAGATTTATGCCAGTTGGAAGAGTGGGCTGAAAGATGGCAGATGGAGTTTAATGCTGATAAGTGTGAGGTGCTACATCTTGGCAGGACAAATCAAAATAGGACGTACATGGTAAATGGTAGGGAATTGAAGAATGTAGGTGAACAGAGGGATTTGGGAATAACTGTGTACAGTTCCCTGAAAGTGGAATCTCATGTAGATAGGGTGGTAAAGAAAGCTTTTGGTGTGCTGGCCTTTATAAATCAGATCATTGAGTATAGAAGTTGGGATGTAATGTTAAAATTGTACAAGGCATTGGTGAGGCCAATTCTGGAGTATGGTGTACAATTTTGGTCGCCTAATTATAGGAAGGATGTCAACAAAATAGAGAGAGTACAGAGGAGATTTACTAGAATGTTGCCTGGGTTTCAGCAACTAAGTTACAGAGAAAGGTTGAACAAGTTAGGGCTTTATTCTTTGGAGCGCAGAAGGTTAAGGGGGGACTTGATAGAGGTTTTTAAAATGATGAGAGGGATAGACAGAGTTGACGTGGAAAAGCTTTTCCCACTGAGAGTAGGGAAGATTCAAACAAGGGGACATGACTTGAGAATTAAGGGACTGAAGTTTAGGGGTAACATGAGGGGGAACTTCTTTACTCAGAGAGTGGTAGCTGTGTGGAATGAGCTTCCAGTGAAGGTGGTGGAGGCAGGTTTGTTTTTATCATTTAAAAATAAATTGGATAGTTATATGGATGGGAAAGGAATGGAGGGTTATGGTCTGAGCGCAGGTATATGGGACTAGGGGAGATTATGTGTTCGGCACGGACTAGAGGGGTCGAGATGGCCTGTTTCCGTGCTGTAATTGTTATATGGTTATTATATGGTTATTATAAGAAAAAACAGGAGCATTCTCAGACTGAACAGCAGCATCTGATACAATGGTGAATGTTGTACCACATGATAATAATAATTATAATAAATTTTATTTAATGGGCGCCTTTCATACATCTCAAGGACACCTTACATAGTATATCGGAATAACATATAATCGGAATAAAACAAGTAATTAAAGACATCACAGTTACACAAATTAAAAACAGAATTCAATCCAAAAACAGAAAATCAAAAACACAGTGTGAAAAGATAGTCTCACTTCTTCAAGTTGTGCTGGTATAATACATATTACACTGCTTTCCTTTAAACTAACACGCAAACTATCAACTGCCACACATGTTAAATTATACTATTAATTAGCAATTTTAATGTAAATAATTAATTTCAGTTTATTACAAAATTTACAGATTGCAACATATAGTTATAACTTTAAAAAATACAAATATATTTTGGCACGTCTTCTCATTAACAATTATTTTCTTTTGAAGTTTTACTTCTTGTCAATGTCTCCCATGCCTTGGCTTCAGTGTAAATATATTTTTGGTCCCGAGTTCACAGTGATTTCTGTTTATCTCTATACCTGGAGCCTCTGTTAGTTTTAGACCAGGCCTCACCCCTCCCCCCCCCCCCCCATTGGGTCTGTTATTCTCTACTGCAACGTCATCATTAGATCCACACTGCGAATCAAAGTTAGTCTTGACCCATTTTCACACAAGATGGCCAGCACAGTGGTCAGAGTCAGTTACCCCGCACGGAAACAAGCCCTTTTGACACAACCTGTCCATGCCGACTATGTTATCTACCTGATATTGGTCCCATTTGCCTGTGTTTGGTCCAAATCCCTTTCCTTTTCATGTACATGTCTAAATGTTTTTAAAATGTAACTATATCTGCCTCCACAACTTCCCCAGGCAGCTAGGTTCCATTACCCATTATGCTTTGTGCAAAAACATTGCCCCTGAGGTCCACATTGTACCCTTAAATCTACGCCCTCTCGTTATATACTGCAGGAGGTGAGCTGTCACTCATCTCCAGCCACCCAAGTTCAATTTAGGGTGTTAATGAATGAGAGAATAGGTTACAGAAAAATAAGTGTGGGGAATGAAATGAATGAGATTGCTTTTAGAGGCGGTCTAGATTCAATGAGCCACATTGCTGAATATGCTTCCAATGCTGTAAGGAAATATGGTAAATGAGGTATTCCATCTGCATGTTCTCACCCATTCATTTGACGTCGATAAATGGTAAAAATAATTAATGGCCTAATTTAGTGCCTTTAACTGTGGCTTTGATGGTTTCCATTTGGAGTACCCTGCATCAACATATTCTAATCTCGCATCATTGTCATCTGTGCCTAAACAATGATGCATCAACATAATTACGTTCAAGGAATGAGACTATGTAAGAACTAGTTTCACCACACTGGATCATTGTCTTTTATTACAACCAACAGCATCTCAAACATGTTGGCTTCTTTGGTATAACTTCATGTACTATTATCTGACCAGGCAGAGCATAGAGGCATTGAAGGCAGGTGTTCTCAAATTAATGGCGATGCCTGGTACAGCAGTGTATCAAGTCAAGTCAAGTTTATTCGTCACATACACATATGAGATGTGCAGTGAAATGAAAAGTGGCAATGCTCGCGGACTTTGTGCAAAAAGACAAACAAACAAACTATAAACACAATCATAACCACACATATTCTTTTACATAATAAATAATGGAAGGAAAAACATTCAGTAGAGTTAGTCCCTGGTGAGATAGGCGTTTACATATCATATGTTGCATGCAATTCACATTTTTCATACCACTCAATAGCAGAAATTGGAGTCACTATTTACACAGACCTTCAAAAAATAGTCGTTGACTTGTGATCAAAAGTGAACCTGTGTGATAAACGAGGCAGTATGCTTTCCGATAAAAATAACATTTCAAATTTTCATTCAAGGGAATCATTATCTATCACCTGTGCCAAGGATCATAAATGACTTCAGTGGCACATAAACAGCGGCAAAAGCAGATTTAGTTCTGATGAACTTTATGGCAGAGAAATGAATAGTAAGTTACTTCAGAAAGTGAGGGAAGGAAGGAGATAAGATACCGCATAGAGAAACTTTTAAAGCAAGAGATGGAGAACAGAGAACCTCAGTGCACTTTTAAGAACCTAATCTCATGGAATCAAAGGATTTGCAACCAGGATATATAGATTACTAGACCAAGTGCAGACCCGTTGGGTCTGTTCCCCCAACGTGTGGTTGTGGGGGGGAGGTGGCATGCAGCGTCACACACACTAACTATCCCCCCCCACCCCCGCACTCACGCTAATTACCCCCCTTGATATTATATTAATATTATTAATTTGCTCCTTTTACCCCATAACCACCCTGTCTACTGACACATAGCCCCCAACTTGCAGTCACATCAAGAGTGGGGGGGGGGGGAGGGGTAGAGAGTGAAGGCAGAGAGAGAAGGGGCAGAGACAGAGAGAGAGAGACAGAAACAGAGAGAGGGGCAAGAGGGAGAGGGGGTGGAGAGGAGGAGAAGAGGAAGGGTGGGTGAGGGGGGAAAGGTGGGGGAGGAGGGGAGGAGAGAGAGAGGGTGAAAGTTAGGAGGAGAGAGAGGGGGTGCTGAGAGGGTGGGGAGCAGGGAGGGAAGAGGGTAGGGGTGTGGAGGGGAGGGGGTTTAGGGGAGGGAGGGAGAGGGGATGGAGGGGAGAGAGAGACAAGGGGAGAAGAGAGGGGGGAGCAGAGAGGGGGGAGCAGAGAGGGGGGAGCAGAGAGGGGTGGAGGAGAGGGGGGGTGGGAGGAGAGGGGGGGAGGAGAGGGGAGGGAAGAAGGTAGGGGGTGTGGAGGGGAGAGAGGGGGAGAGAGGGGGAGAGAGGGGGGAGGAGAGAGGGGGAGAGAGGGAGGGAGAGAGGGGGGGAGAGGGGGACAGAGGGAGGGAGAGAGGGGGGAGAGGGGGGAGAGGGGGAGAGAGAGGGTGTGCTGAGGGGGGTGAGGTGAGGGGAGGGGGAGAGCAGGGAGGGAAGGGGGTAGGGGTGTGTGCAGGGGAGGGGGGTTTAGGGGAGGGACGGTGGGGGAGGGGAGGAGGGGGAGACAAATAGGGGAGAGAGAGAGGGGGGGAGAGGAGAGGAGAGGGGAGAGAGAGAGGGGGGAGAGGAGAGGAGAGGGGGAGAGGAGAGGAGAGGGGGAGAGGAGAGGGGGGGGAGAGGAGAGGGGGGGAGAGGAGTGGAGAGGGGGGGAGAGGAGTGGAGAGGGGGGGAGAGGAGAGGGGTGGAGAGGAGAGGGGGGAGTGGAGAGGGGAGAGGAGAGGTGCGGGAGGGAGAGGAGAGGAGAGGGGGGAGTGGAGAGGAGAGGGGGGGAGAGGAGAGGGGAGGGGAGAGGAGGGGGGAGGGGAGAGGAGAGGAGGGTGGGGAGGAAAGGGGGGGGAGGAGAGGGGCGGGGGAGAGGAGACGGGGGGGAGAGGAGAGGGGGGGGGATGGGGAGAGAGGAGGGGAGAGAGAGAGAGATAGAAAGGGAAAGAGACAGGGGAGGAGAGAGAGAGAGAAAGAGAGAGGGATAGGGGGAGAGAGAGGTGGGGAGAGAGAGGAACCCAAACCCCCCAAACAACCATTTGCAGGCAGTGCTTTTTTTATTTCAAACTAACCATATTTTATTTTCAAACCACATTAAGGGTACTTACTCACAGGTGTGAAGAAATTTGTTCAGTGTCATTCAGAGCTCAGAGTGCCCTCCATGTTGCAGACATGGAGGGCACACCATTGAGGCACACCACTTGCAGAGACTGATTGAGGCACACCACTTGCAGAGACTGATTGAGGGACACCACGTCCTGGTTTTATAGTCCCTCCCCCTCCCTCCAGCAGGGGCAGCAGAGAGAATGGGGAATTGTGTAAAAACATTAATATCTCTGTCATTTTTCATCGACGGGAAAAATCCTCGGAACACATGCGGCAGAATGGGGCTCTGAGCGAGGTGGCCAAAAATGACGGCCGTAGGTGGCGGCGTTCTCTCGGAAATCGCAGCACAGAAGGCCAAAAGCGGTCAAGAACAGATTTAGTAATATAGATAAATCCTTTGTGCAGCTGCAAGCATTCTTGTGTGTATTTACAATCTATATAAAGATGCTCTCCGATTTACGATGCTTCGACATGCAATATTTTGACTTTACAATTGGCAAATGCTCGGCAACGGCAGCGAGCCGCAGGTCGCTTTCGGTCACGTGATCGCGGTGTATTAAATGCGTTTTCGACTTACGATATTTTCGATTTATGATGGGTTTATCGCAACTTAACCCCATCGCAGGTCGAGGAGTAGCTGTATCCTGGTTACAAACCCTTTCATCTCCATATCAAGGGCGTGTCCTTGCAGTTGCAAGAAGACCATTGAAACTTGGATTATCTTGATGTGGAAAAATCATAAAAATCAATAGCATTTGAAATGGAATTTTCAGATCAAATCAAGGAAAATCTATTCATTGCTTGCTATTGATTGGGCAAAAGAAATTTAAGATCACTGCAAAAGGAATGAAGTGAGAGGATAGCTTTATTTTATTATATTATACACCAAGTTATATTATGCATATTGTTATTTAGGGTGCCACATGGCAAACAACGATGGACAGAGAACACATTAATTTTGCAAAAGGCAGTTTGATTGTAATTGTGGCTTTGAAATTAGAGTTTTTAGCTGACAGAGGCATACATCGCTTCACTATGTAGACAATGCAATGGTTGTAGACTTACTATTGTGTCAAATGTTCTTATTTTCATCACAATAAGTTATGCTCAGCTGGAAGTGTTTCCAAATGTGCGAATTTGCATTTTTAAACCGCATCTTGCTTGCTTTTTGTGGTGAATGCGTGTGTAGTTTAAGATGGGCTACAATTATTTTAATGTGGCTGGAAAAGGAAGAACGCCACTGGGGGTTAAAATACTCTTTGTCCATTCAACTGTCAATTCAAATACCCCAATTCTAAAATAAGTCCAATTAAATGCTGCATTTAAGTACGGTTTTATATTTAGTAACTCTAATGGTCTGGTGACCAACCAATGTGGAGAATGAATATTATGGAATTATACTGTGCCTATTGATTATAAAACAGTTAAGTCTTCATAAAAGCAGTGGACAAATTAATTTTCCTTTTTTTAGACAATACAATAACTTGGGCCATATGTTTGTAAAATATTCCGCACCTTTGGCAGGTGCCTGGGATCAGCTTTATCCCAACCTTTTCAATCTATGGATGACCCAATAAAGTCCATTAAACCACCTTCAGAAAGGGAAAATAAAAATCATTTCATAAAATGAAGGGAAGTGAATTCAAGTGGCTGAGTGGGTGAAATGCATCTTACAATGCGCAACCCCTTAATTTAATTTGTATTTTGCTTAATATGAACATTTTATGGAGATCGACAAACATTGAATGCTGCAAAGAACAAATAAAATCTAGCTGGAGAAGCAACAGTGAAATGTGAAGAGTTTTAAATTACTGCACATCAGCTGGTTTCCTCTGTTGTGAATATAAACTCATTTTGGTCTTTTTTCGGGCATCAGGTAGTATAACAGTTCGATCATTTCCTGTCATTTGCAAGATCTGCATATTTTGGGCAATTACGTCAATTCTCAGTGGTGAAGAGGGGCAATCACAAAATTGCTTATTTTTGGTAGACTGACTAGAAAATGTGAGAGAAACAAACTATCCAATTCCTCATGATGACCAAAGGGATACTGCACAGCACTTGCTAACAAAGCAAATTAAGGATATTGAATAAACTAAGCGTGCAGTTTAAGGTGTTTCACATTTGCTAAGCAAAATACCAAAGATGCTCAAGCTTTGTAAGCAAGGGATCGTTTATTACCATTCTGTATGCCACACATATAGAGATATTTTCACTGTATAATGCAGTTAATTCAAAAGTTTCCCCAACTAAAACTTTCATCTGCAGACAAAATCCAAAGAAATCATTGCAAAGCCTTGATACTATAGCCATGCAAGGAACCACCAGCTTTCAGTTTATTATTGTCACATTGTTATGGGGCGGCATAGTGGCATAACGGTAGAGTTGCTGCCTTACTATGCCAGAGACCCGGTTTCGATCTTGACTATGGGTGCTGTCTGTATGGAGTTTGTACGTTCTCCCTGTGACCACATGGGTTTTCTTTGGGTGCTCTGGTTTCCTCCCACACTCCAAAGGCATAAAGGTTTGTAGATTAATCGGCTTTGGTAAAAATTGTGAATTGTACCCTAGTGTGTAGGATAGTGCTAGTGCACGGGGGGTGATCATTGGTCGGCGCGGACTCGATGGGCCGAAGAGCCTGTTTCCACGCTGTATCTCTTGTCTAAAAGTACCAAGGTACAGTGAAAAGCTTTACTTTGCATGCTATCCAATCAACTCAGATAATACCACAGTAAAATAAACACAATCAAGCCAAACTCAACTACAATAGGTAGAACAGAGGAAGAGATACAGAGTGCAGAATATCATTCTCAGCATCTTTGTGCAACAATTCCTGAAACAAAGCACAAAGTGTTCGCAATGAGGTTAAGGGGAAATTGGACTGCACCCTAGCTCATGGAACGAACGTTCAGAAGCCTGATAAAGGCGGAAAGAGATCGCGAGTCTGATGAAGTACTCTTTCATGCATCTGTATCTCCTGCCTGACGGAAGTGGGGAGAAGGAGTGGGACACGGTGGGAAAGGTCTAATTATGTTGACTGCTTGCCCAAGGCAGCGAGAAGTGTAGATGGAGTGCATGATGGGGAGTCTGGTCTGTGTGTGGACTGCGTTACATCCTCAACTTTCTACAATTTCCTATGGCCTTAGGCAGAGTTGTTCCGAAACCAATCTGTGATGCAACCCAAATTAAGAATATTGAACCCGTCAGTATGTTCTCTATGGTGTATTTGTAGATGTTTGTAGACATGCTGAAGTTGGCTCTGGTGATTTTTCACAATGTCTATGAATATCTGCCATCCACTTGATCTGCAAGTTTATAAATATTTTCACTTTTACATTTTTCATATAAAAGAACAGAAAGACGAGAGCTAAGTTCTGAACTATGAATATGCCAAAATGCTGGATCGCATTTCGCATCAACGTCTTACACAACTGCAACATGACCTCTCAATTTCTATACAATACTCTGATTGATGAAAGACAATATGCAAAAGCCTTTTTGACCATGCTATCCACCTGTGATGCCACTTTCAATAAACTATGCAGCTGTACTCCTAGATCACTCTGTTCTCCAAGTTATATGCATAGTGAAGTGTTTTGAGGAATATGGACCAAATGCAGTTGAATGGGATTAGCCCAGAATGCTAACTTGTGCAGCATGGGCAAGATGGGGTGAAGGGCCTGTTTCCCTAGTGTATAGCTCTATGAGTCTATGTTCGGAAACAACTTCAATAATTCTCACACCAAGCTGTGACTTGCTTTCATTGTTGAACAAATAGCCACCTTTCAAGTGACAGTAGAGGTTAATGAGAAAACTAATGAATGATCAGTGACTTAACTTGCTTTACAAATCAATGCCTTTCAAGAATATCTCCTGGAGAAGCTTAATTGAATATGATTATTGTTGAGTGCTGCTGAAGATTATCAGAGGCGATAATTCTTTAGAATTGTACATTTTTATCTGAAAAACCTCTTCCCAAATGAAAAACATGATTGTCAAGCACAGATTTTTCAGCCACCCTGCCTCCCTGCCCCACTTCCCCAGTCCCCTAAATCACAGTAAGCACTTCACACTTTGTTCAGCTGATAAGGCATGAAACCTTCCCCACATAAATGAATTAAATAGAAGCAAAAGGTGTATAATGCCATAGTCTAAAGAGTTCATGGAATTATGCAACTGGGACACATGGGTTAAAGTTGTTGACATGTTTATGTGATTTCTTTTTGTAAATAATGTAGCTCACTCCTATTTATTTTTCACACAAATGATCACAAATTGAAGATGCAGAAACAAGGAACTGGTTTACACTGCTGATGTAACTCATCAGGTCAAGCAGCATCTTAGGAGAACCTGGATAAGTGATGTTTCAGGTCCCTTCAGAAGAATCCTGACTCAAAACTTCACCTATCCATGTTCCACAACATGAAAATGCTACATATCAGATTTAAACTGTGGAGACAGGATAATTACTTGGGGAAACTTAGATTCATTAAAAGCCCAATAACTGCAATGAACACCAACATAAATGGCGATCAGGTTAATCTTTTCATGGTTAGTAGTCCTTGGTTAGAAAATACAAAGTCACATCTATTCACAGATGTAGTTCAGAAGCTCTCTGCGGATATCCAAGATTGGACCATTTAAACAAAGTTCAGTATCAATGAGAAAAGACAAATGAAGGGAAAATATCAAATTGGTTAAAAACAGACACCTTTGTGATGACTAATTTTCTGGATACATGCAAGAAAATAGAATTCTGTCAGTGTTACATTAAAAAAAACACAATGAATGAATGGTAGGTACAATGTTCTCTCAGCAAATATTATTGCACTCAGCTGCTTGATATGGCTTGGTAGTGCTTACACAACAGTGCAGAGTTTAAACAAATGCCCTTGAAATGAGTCCTGGTTAGTTACCAACAAGGTCTCTAATCACACTACCCATTGCCTGATGACAACATCAATTAAATATAGATTCCTTTTCTAAAACTAGAAGACCAAATACTGCAAATGCCACAAAGGCTGCAAAGAATTTCCCAATTAAGTTCAGCCAGAGCTATTTCTCAAGTTTAAGCTGTTGAACTTCATAAAGATGTCGTTATTGAAGGAAACTTTATTGTACTGGAAGATTCAAAATATAGTTGACTGCTTCTTAAATTTCAACTAAAATTATTTAGTTCCATACCATAAGTATATGCAGTAAATTGAAAGCCGATCAGTCTTAACAACTTCGTCCGATAAAGTCTTGATGTAAAAATAGTAGATGTACTGATATAAATTAGGAAAATTACATTGTTAGTTTAGCTGTTGATACATCAGTTATTTTACATTACATTACCAGCTTAAATAAGAAACAAGGAACTGTACTTTGTGACTAAGTTACTCTACAAGTACCCAGCAGCCTAAACCATTGATCAAGAGAAAGGAGTTCAAATCTCACTGCAGCAGCTAATGAACTTACATCTAAGTAATTACTTCATTCGGGAATAAAAAAGGTCCCCTTAGTAATGGTGACCACAAACTTGTTAACAAATTATTGTTAAACCTATTTTATTCATTGACGTCCATCTGGAAAAGATCTGCCTTTCTTAACCAATCTGTCCAGAAAGTCAAAAATGAAAAAAACATCAGTAACTGGGAACTTGAAATAAAACCAGATAATGCTGGAAGCATCTAGTAGGCGACGTGGAAGGAAAGGTAATGTTTCAGGGCATGGAGCCTTAATCAGAAGAATGGAAAAAAGAGAATTATAAATCAGTCAAGGTGCATTTAGGAATTGGTCTTGGAATTTATACTGGTCTTGACAACTAAATCTCGTTTCTCTGCACAAATATTTACAAAATGTTTTAATAGCAATGGATATATAATAAATGATGAAATATGCATCAGAAGGGCGGCAGTAATTCTTGCTTTTCTAAGGATTTAAACATTGTAATAATTTGCCTTCTTAGTCAACACCATTTTCTCTCAAAAATGTGTTATGACACAAGGGTCGGCACGGTGGTGCAGCGGTATAGTTGCTGCCTTACAGCGCCAGAGATCTGGGTTCAATCATGACTATGGATGCTGTCTGTGCAGAGTTTGTACGTTTTCCCTGGGAGATCCGTACTCCTCCCACATTACAGAGATGTACAATTTTGTCAGCTAATTAGCTTGGTAAAATTGTAAATTGTTGAGTGTCCCTAGTGTGCAGGATAGTATTGATGTGCAAGGTTTGCTGGTTGGCGTGCCTGATTGGCTGAAGGAACCGTTTCTGCACCGTATCTCTAAACTAGACTAAACAAATGATTGAGGGTGAGCAATGAAGCAGCTTTGCAGAGTGCATCCAATTTGAATGGTGCTAACAGCTAGTCATTTACAGACATAAAAAAGGGAATAACCAGACATGGTGTTCCACCTCGGCTGAAGGATGTCTTGTTCACAGATTAGTTCTGACAACTACCCTGTCAGGCATTCAAGCAGGATTAAACAAGAGGACATTATAATCAACATTCACCGTCACTTTATAAATTATCGGTTAGATGTCAAACTATATTCACATTCTTGTATGAAATAAAATGCTTGCAAATCTAATGGAGAACCCAAAGTGCTGGAGTAACTCCGCAGGTCAGGCAGCATCTTTGATGGGAATGAAACGGCGACATTACAGGTCAGGACCTTTGTAAGTTTATTGAATCCTTTGCTTTTGGTGATTGCCATTTCAAATACTCAGTGAAGTAAAAGAGCAACTCTGTGTGCATGGTTATTGATGGACGTATTGGCCCACCTTAACTAATGGTAAGTCGAGCAAGTTTATGCTCTGCTGCTGAACTACATAAAGAACCCAACACAGCCAGGATTAACAGCTGAACTCTAATTGTAAGCTTGGGACTTCCATAAGATATTCAGACAGTTCCAGTACATTGTTTTTTCCTTTCCAGGTTTCACTTTAGATTTGAAGTATTTTTGTCCAAATTTCATTTTGGTTCATCTGATGAAAATCCAGATATGGCTTTTTTTTTAAAAATCTAGCAAAAACAATCGAATCTGAAATCTGAAGACCCGAAATATTACCTATGCATTTTTTCCAGAGATGCTGCCTGACCTGCTGAGTTAATCCAATGTTTTGTGTCTACCTTTGATAAACAATCAAATATATTTCTAACTTTATTTTGCAAATTGTGGGCATCCCGGACAAAGCCAGTATTTATTGCTCATTAACAATTGCCCTTGAGAAGATAAGCTGCCAGCTCCTTGAATTAATGCATTATTAGAGTTTAACTCGGACAAGAGCAAAGTGGTGCATTTTGGTAAAATTAACCAGGACAGAACAATAAATAGCAGGTCCCAGGAGAAGGTTGTAAAAATAAGAGACTTGCTGGTGCCAGTACATTGTTCCATCAAAGAGGCTACACAGATAGATAGGGTAGTGAAGAAGGCATTTTGCATACTTGCCTATAATGGAAGGGATCCAGCGTGGAAGAGTTTGCCAGTGATGATACCAGGAATATGCTTTTCAACCCTTTATTCAACTAGATCATAATTGATCTGTTCCTTACACCCATATATGATTAGTTCCAGAATCCTTAAACACTTTCACCCCAAATATCGTACCAAATTCTGCAATGGTACTTTCAATTGATCTCCTACCAACAATGTTTTAGATATGTTTTCCAAATTTCCACCCTCTTTAGATCTTAAAACGATCCTCCCAAAAGCCTATTTTAGGGGCCAACTTATCTCTTTTGTCTCCAGCCTGAAAAGAGCCGAGGCGTCCCAAACGGCAGACCTGTTACAAAAAATAAAGGACATTGATGACAAATATGCATCTGAACCAGACCCTAACCTTTATAGAGAACGCCTTAGGTTACAAACAGACTTTGACCTCACATCTACTAATAAAGCCAAGCTACGACTGCTTAAATCTAGGCAACACTTTTTTGAATCTGGGGATAAAGCTGGGAAGCTTTTGGCCCATCAGGCCAGAACCGAGGCGACTTCACGGCTAATTCCAGCCATTAGATCCAGCTTAGGGGAGATTCATACTGATCCTCTTAGAATTAATGAAGCAGTTGTCCTCCCACTGCAGATGACATGCTCAGTAGTATGATGTTTCCCCGAATTGACGATGAAGCCACGAAAGTCTTGGGTGGTCCCATAACTGTTGCTGAGGTCCAAGCAGCCATCACAGCGTTGCAAAGCAGAAAGTCGCCCGGCCCTGACGGCTTCACTGTAGAATATTACAAAGCTTTCTCTGCTCTCCTCGCACCAGTCCTGAGACGTATGTACAATGAGGCGTTTCTACATCGTCGCCTATCGCCCACCTTGTCGTGGGCTACTATCTCCCTAATTCTTAAAAAGGAGAAAGATCCCCTGCTTTGTAGTAGCTATAGACCAATTTCACTCCTGAATGTGGACCTCAAAATCCTCTCTAAAGCCCTTGCGCTCCGTCTTCAACGAGTGATGCCCTCTATTATCTCGTTAGACCAAACAGGGTTCATACCAGGCCGACAGTCTTCCCACAATACTAGGCGTCTCCATAACATCATCCATTCACCGAGTAGTGAGACCCCGGAGATAGTGGTCTCCCTCGACGCCGAAAAAGCTTTCGACAGGGTCGAGTGGAGGTACCTATATGAGGCGATGGACAGGTTTGGCCTCAGTAACAGTTTTATTCTTTGGGTCAGTTTGTTATACTCGTCCCCGGTGGCCTCAGTACAAACAAACGCACACTGTCGCCCCACTTCCCCCTTCGGAGACGTACCAGGCAGGGTTGCCTGTTATCACCACTTCTGTTTGCTGTCGCGATAGAACCCTTGGCGGTCTGGTTACGCTCAGAGAAGGGCTTTAAAGGTATTACACGGTTCGACACAACTCATAAAGTCTCATTGTATGCGGATGACCTGCTCCTGTACATCTCGAACCCAGTCAGCTCTCTCCCTGTGATTACGAATATTTTAGAACGGTTTGGCGCGTATTCTGGTTATAAACTTAACTACCAAACGAGTGAGCTATTACCGATTAACTCATTGGCTAAGCAGCTCCCTCGCTCTTTAACCTCATTCAAATGGGCAGAGGACGGGTTTCGTTACCTCGGCATCTTTATCACAACACCCTTATCTGATATGTTCCGCACAAACTTTCTGCCTCTGGTTGAGAAAGCTGAAAGAGATTTTGACCGCTGATCAGTTTTACCGCTATCCCTCGTGGGCCGGATAAATCTGGTCAAGATGGTCGTCCTACCCAAATTCCTGTATCTTTTCCAGCACGTCCCTATACTTATCACTAAATCTTTTTTTGATAAATTAGAAAGGACAATATCTAAATTTTAATGGGGTAGCAAACCGGCTAGAATCCGAAAGGCGATACTGCAGTCTCCTAAGAGTGACGGCGGTTTGGCACTTCCTGACTTTAGGCGATACTATTGGGCAGCTAACTTGCAAAAACTCCTGTATTGGATGAATGATGATTGCGACCACCTACCGACCTGGGTACACATGGAAAAGGCGAGTTCACATCTCCCGTTGCGGTCTGTCCTATGCTCCAAACTCCCCCTTCCTATAACATCGGTGGGTGCAGGCCCAATTGCGTCCCTCTCGCTCAAGATATGGAGTCAACTCAGGAAAAACTTTGGTTTACAAGGCCCTTCCATCTTGACCCCACTGCTTAAAAACCACATCTTTAAACCTTCAAGTACAGACCCCGCATTCAAAACTTGGCATGGTGACGGTATCAGTAGTATCAAAAACCTATACAAGGATGGCATCTTCTCGTCTTTTGCGGAGCTCTCGTCCAACTACAGTCTCCCAAACTCCCACCTTTTTCGTTTTTTCTAGATTAGGGATTTTGTGAAGAAGACATTCCCCCATTTCCCAAATCGCCCCCAGAAACCCTGACCGATACCATCTTAGCTCTAGATCCCAACCGGAAGAAATGCATCTCAAAGCCAAAGTCAAAGTAAAGTCAAAGTCGCCTTTATTGTCATTCAGACCTTGCGGTCTGAACGAAATTTCGTTGCCTTACAGTCCTACGAATTGTAAAAAATGACAAAAACACACAAAAAACACAAATTAACATCCACCACAGTGAGTTGAATACTCCTCACTGTGATGGAAGGCAAAAGTCTTAAGTCTTTGTCTCTTCCCTTCCTATTCTCCCTCTGCGCCGAGGCGATCCAGGCTTCCCTTCTTATTCTCCCTCTGCGCCAAGGCGATCCATCTCTGTTTTGTATAACTTGTTAGGGTCGGTTATATTGAAACCTCATACCTCATTAAAAGCTGCGTGGGAGGGTGAGCTGAATACGAAACTAACAGACCAGCAATGGGACTCTGCCTTGGATTTGATCCATTCTTCCTCCATATGTGCCCGTCATGGCCTAATCCAATGCAAAGTCCTTCACAAAGTCCACTACACAAATGCAAGATTATCTAGAATTTACCCCGCTGTTAGGGACACCTGCAACAGATGTAATCAATCTCCTGCCAACCATAGCCTTATGTTTTGGTCTTGCCCTAAGCTAGCAGCCTTTTGGAGGAGTGCTTTCGACTTGATAAGCAGAGTCTACGGCCAGACTATTCCTCCAAACCCACTGTCAGCCATTTTCGGTACCCCTCCCAACACCAACCTCTCTGTTGCGGTGAAACGGGTTCTAGCTTTCACAACCTTGTTAGCCCGGAGACCGATCTTGCTTAACTGGAGGCTCACCTGTCCCCCGACACACTCCCGCTGGATTAAGGAGGTGCTTTACAATTTAAAGCTTGAAAAACTTAGGTTCTTTCTCAAAGGCTCTACCAAAACATTCCTAGACACATGGAACCCTTTCCTGGAACTTGTTAACTCTCTCAACTTGTCCCCGGATTCGGAAGAGGACTGAGTGCTTTCCATCACTGTCCTGCTCTACTGCAGCTGCTCCCCCCTTAGCCCCCTCCCCACACAGACTTATTTATTTAATGACCTACTTATTTACTGTTATCAATGATTTTTTTTTGGATTTTTTTTTCCCCCCCAGTACATTTTGTTTTGTTTATCTCTATGTATTTGTGTGGATGTTTACGTATGTGAGTGTTGTTTGTCCCCGTTTGGTTCCGACCTGATTCGGGTGGGTTGAAGGTGGGTAAGGGTAAGGGCTTTGAGGGTCGCTTGCATACTGTTGCACAATTATGCCTTGAGTGTCACTGTCTGTTATCATTGTATGAATGCAAATTGATGTGAAATTCAAATAAAAAGATTTCAATTAAAACTATCCTCCCTATTTTAAACCAGTGGCATATGTATTTCCTCACTCGCCCTTGCATTTTTATGTTACTCTAATGGGCCTGTCCCACTTAGGTGATTTTTCAGCGGACTGCACAAGCCTGTGCAAATTTTTTTGATAGCGCTCCCCCCGCTTGCCTTGTCTAAAAAACTTCATGGTGCAAAGCCAAGGTGATACAGACACACACTGCGATGAACAGGAAGGTTGGCACTGTAAAAAGACAGCTAAAGCACAGTGTACGGAAAGTCCTTTAAAAGAGGGGGAAGGAGGGGGGGAGAGGGGGTAGAAAGGGTGGACACAACATTTAAGAAGCCGGAGATACACGGCTGTGAAGCTCAGCGACATTTAACAATTCGGTTATCCTTGGTTCTGAAAACTACTGCTTACCTTTTGTTTCCCAATGAGCCAATTAAATTCACCGGTCAGCACTGGCTACAACCTACGAGAACCTTCGAGAACCTTTGACCTCCTAGCAACCCACCAGGACCTCCTGCCGACCCACCTACGGCTCGAGAATTCTCACTGCTCTCCATGGCGGCTTCATTCTAGTCGCCACTAATTTTTCACCATATTGAAAATTTCACGGCGACAATAATGAGGCCGCGACTAGTTCCCAGAATGCTGGAACTCCTCACGACCATGAAGGCGATTCCATGGCAACCTCCCGCGAACATGTGGCGACTGCATAGTCTCCTCCAGTCACCTAAAAAGTCACCTGTGGGACAGGCCCATTTTGCAAACAAAGGAAAGTTAGTTTTGCCAGCAAGTTAATCTGCAAAACTTTGAGTATCTACATATTCTAGTTACAGGCTTAAGATCAGCACTATTGTTCAAATGACAACTTATGCTATTTCACCGAGTTGCAAAGTTGGGTAGTTGTGTTCTGGGTTGCCAACACATTTTGTAGATAAGAGTTGCAAAGTGCTATATTAATCCTCCAAAGATGCTTCATTTTAAACTTCGATCACTGAGTATTTAAAGGCATAAACCCATAGACAATTTATTTGTTAAGATAATCTGTCTTGCATCTAAAAGCTACAAGTTACAGGTAAGGGTCAAAGAACACAGCTTTCAACTGAAATTGGACATAAGCATCATTTTTTTTCTGTTATTCTTCAAAGGCACGTCTAAATTAAAAAAAGAATTTACATGATCTAC
The DNA here is from genome assembly GCF_010909765.2 of Amblyraja radiata. Classification (NCBI taxonomy): domain Eukaryota; kingdom Metazoa; phylum Chordata; class Chondrichthyes; order Rajiformes; family Rajidae; genus Amblyraja; species Amblyraja radiata. Next base: position 49,384,901 of record NC_045973.1, read on the forward strand.
TAGTTAGCCTGAAGCATATTTTATAATATACTGCAGCAAATCTATTGTTCTCATTATTATGCTTCCTCTCCAATATCCCATCTGACAAACATGATTTCAACCGTGAAGAAAGTCTCAGGCACAATTAGCAACTATTAGTTTCATTCTTGTAGGAAATTAAATTCACAATTCAGAATGCCGCAGGGAACAGAAAGCTATTTGAGCTAATATTCATCACTACTTTGCCATGCTAAATGCATCAAAGGAGGGCCAACCAAAACAGTAAATAATTCTTAAGGCATTGCAATTCTTGCCAGCAATACCAGCTCATTTGAAGGAATAAATGGCATGCAATAACAACTACCCAGAACCTGTGCCAAATAACAGTGAAACAAATGATTACCACTGTTATTAGTATGCAGGTCATTAAATTATTTATGTTGAAGAGAAGATATTGTACCAATTGCAACCTGCCACAATACCGCTGAAAAATATACACTGCCTCACTATTTTATTTTTCCACAGCTACGAGCTTCAACTTCCAACAACTCGCAAGGCAGAAAATGTTCTACTCAGAGCACTGGTTGCCCTGTGCACTGTGAGGTTTGCACTATTGTGGTCTGGTTTACTTACAATTACTGATAGTTTAGTGTCATAGAAACATAGAAACATAGAAAGTAGGTGCGAGAGTAGACCACCAGGTCCGTCGAGCCCGCACCGCCATTCGCTCATGGCTGAACACTAAACAGACACACTTACCCACAAACAGTAGACACAAGACACAGAACACAAGACACTACCCTCCCCTTCATACCGCTATCACCCCTCTCCACCCCAAGAACCGCGTGATCTCCTGGGGGAGGCAAAAAAACGGATAAAAACCCAGGTCCAATTCGGGAAAAAAAATCCGGGAAATTCCTCTCCGACCCCAATCCAGGCGATCGACACTTGTCCAGGAGATCACTCGGGTCTTACTATACTAACCATACCTAGGTCCATATCCCTGCCCTCTCCCCGTAGCCCCTTATCCCCTCGGCAGCTAAAAAACCATCTATTCTAGACTTAAATATATTTAACGTTTCTGCTTCCACTGCTCCCTGGGGCAGTGAATTCCATAAATTAACCACCCTCTTGGTGAAGAAGTTCTTCCTCATCTCAGTTTTAAAAGAGCCCCCCCTTATTCTGCAACTATGTCCCCTAGTTCTAGTTTCCCCGATCATTGGGAACATCCTCGGTGCATCCACCCGATCAAGGCCCCTCACGATCTTATATGTTTCAATGAGATCGCCTCTCATTCTCCTAAACTCCAAAGAGTAGAGCTCCAGCTTACTTAACCTTTCCTCATATGTCAATCCCCTCATTGCAGGAATTAATCTCGTAAACCTTCGCTGCACTGCCTCCAGGGCTAGTACATCCTTCCTTAAGTATGGACCCCAGAACTGTACACAGTATTCCAAATGTGGTCTCACTAATACTGTGTACAGCTGCAGCAAGACCTCCGTGTTTTTATACTCAATCCCCCTAGCAATAAAGGCCAAAACTCCATTGGCCTTCCTGATTGCTTGCTGCACCTGCATACTGACCTTTAGTGATTCATGTACTAATACCCCTAGATCCCTTTGCGTTGCATTACAACGCAGCTCCTCCTCATTTAGAAAATAACTTGCCCTATCATTTTTTTTCCCAAAGTGAATGACTTCACATTTATTAGTATTAAATTTCATCTGCCAAGTTGTTGCCCACTCACCTAGCTTATCTATATCCATTTGCAGACTCTTCCTATCCTCCTCATCCCCAACTTTTCCTCCCATTTTTGTATCGTCCGCAAATTTTGATATATTACACTTGGTTCCCTCCTCCAAATCATTTATATAAATTGTGAACAACTGGGGTCCCAGCACCGACCCTTGCGGAACCCCGCTAGTTACCGGTTGCCATCCCGAGTATGAACCATTTATCCCCACTCTCTGCTTCCTATTTGTCAGCCAATCCTCTACCCATGCTAATATATTACCCCCAATCCCATAATTTTTTATTTTTAGCAATAGTCTCTTATGTGGCACCTTGTCAAAAGCCTTTTGGAAGTCCAAGTATACCACATCCACCGGTTCCCCTTTATCCACCCGGGTTGTTACTTCCTCAAAGAATTCGAGCAGATTCGTTAAACAGGATTTCCCCTTCACAAAACCATGCTGGTTCTGTCCGATGAAGTCATGTTTATCCAAGTGCCCCGTTAGTGTTTCTTTAATAATTGTCTCTAACATTTTACCCACCACCGATGTTAGACTAACCGGTCTATAGTTACCCGCCTTCTGTCTACTTCCTTTTTTAAATATAGGTGTTACATTGGCCATTTTCCAATCCACTGGGACCGTTCCTGCCTCCAGGGAGTTTTGGAAAATTATCACCAATGCATCCACAATCCCCACCGCTATCTCCCTCAAGACCCTTGGATGTAATCCATCAGGCCCAGGGGATTTATCCTCCTTCAGTCTCATTAATTTCCCTAATACCACCTCCTTGGTGATCTTAATAGTATTTAGCTCCTCCATTCCTACCGCCCCCTGTTTATCCAGCGTTGGAATATTTTTTGTGTCTTCTATGGTGAAGACTGATACAAAATACTCGTTTAATGCCTTTGCCATTTCCATGTTCCCCACCAACAACTCTCCAGTCTCACCCTCCAATGGACCAACGTTCACCTTAGCCACCCTTTTTCTTTTTATATAGCTATAAAAACTCTTACTATTAGTTTTTATGTTGTTCGCTAAATTCCTTTCATAGTCTATTTTCCCCGTCTTAATTAATCTCTTAGTTATTCTTTGCTGACCTTTAAATGCTTCCCAATCCTCTACCCTCCCACTATCTCTGGCTACCTTATATGCCCTTGCCTTCAGCCGAATACTATCCTTTATAGTTTTACTGAGCCATGGCTGACTGTTCTTACCCTTACCCCTTTTTTTCTTCATAGGAATAAATTTTTCTTGAAGGTTATACAGTAGATCCTTAAACGTACACCACTGCTCATGTACCGTCTTATTCTTGAGTCTGCTATCCCAGTCAACTTTGATCAGCTCAGTCCTCATACCTTCATAATCCCCCTTATTTAGACTAAGCACCCTAGCCTGGGTTTCAACCTGCTCCCCTTCTATTTGAATATGGAATTCGACCATATTGTGGTCACTTGTTCCCAACGAGTCCCTAACTATGACATTTTTAATCAATCCTGCTTCATTACACAGGACCAGATCCAAGATTGCCTCCCCCCTTGTCGGTTCTGTGACATACTGTTCTAGGAACCCGTCTCTAATACATTCTATAAACTCTTCCTCTAGTCTACCCTGCCCAGTTTGGTTTGCCCAATTAATATGAAAATTGAAGTCCCCCATGATTACAGCAGTTCCCTTTTTACATGCGTCAACTATTTGCAGATTTATGTTCTGACTAACAGCGTCACAGCTATTTGGAGGTCTATAAATTACACCCACTAGTGTTTTTTTCCCCTTGTTATTCTCTATCTGTACCCAAGCTGTTTCACTATCCTGATCCTTCAACGCAATATCCTTCCTCTCTATTGCCGTTATTCCCTCCCTTATTAAAAGGGCCACCCCTCCTCCCTTTCTTTCCTGTCTATCTTTTCTAATTGTCGAGTACCCCTCTATATTTAACTCCCAGTCCTGATCCCCTTGCAGCCATGTCTCCGTAATGTCTATTTATTGTTGTCTCTAATATGCCTGCTGAGCTGAAGCAAGTAAGAATTTAATTGTTCCTGTTCTTACCCATTGCCTTTGACAAATAACCATTCTTGCAATCTTGGCGAGGAAGGAACATTTCTAACAGACTACCTGGAAAGTTTAGATGTGTTAGTTATTTTTCTAGTATTGTAGGAAGTTTACATAAAAAGTATTTCAGTTTAAGCATTACTTGCAAGTAAACAAGAATTATTTAGTTGAGTTTATTATTGTCACGTGCACCAAGGTACTGTGAAAAGCTTTTTATTTGCATTAATCCATCCAGCCAAAAAATCAAGCCGTCCATAGTGCATGGATACAGGATCAAGGGAATAACATTTAGTGCAAGATCAAGTCCAGTAATGTCCAATTAAAGATAGTCCGATGATCTCCAACAAGGTAGATGGTAGGTCAGGACCACCTACTGGTTGGTGATAGAATGGTTCAGTTGCCTGATAACAGCTGGGAAGAAACAGTCCCTGAATGCAGTTTGCAGTTTGTGTATACAGTTTCACACTTCTGTACTTCTTACCTGATGGGAAGAGGGATGGATAGAACTTTAAAGATTCTCAATACTCAAAATCTTAAAGTTTGCAAAGACAACATAAGTTACACAATCCTTCAGTGAATTGAAACCCTGGATTAGGCAGTGCCAAAACTATCCAATCAACTCAATAGACCATGGATGCATCAACCGCTCTTCACAAAATGCAATGACATTTTCTTAATACAAAGTCTGTCTAGAAGATGTTGAGGAATAAAAACCATTTCAAATTTGTGCTGACATAGATAAACTATTTCAAATTTTTGCTGACACCACATTATGTAATCTCAATCTTATGTAACACGTTGTTTTTAAACGCATATGAGCATCATTGTTTGGGAAGATGGCATTACATCACTCACTTTCACATTCAAGAACAGCAACCAATAAAAACACATTTGAATATGTGACAGGGGAAATTTCAAGTTATAAAACTATACTGTGATACATTGCTAATTTCTGTTACTTCTTTTATTCACCATCTGGCTTCTCAAATCTTGGCATTTAAGTTTTCTCAACTGTCTCCCGTATTATCTGGACATCAGAATCTACTCCCAGTTCCCTTTGCCTATCAGTATTCTCTAAGCACCCAGAGCCAAATTTCACATATGTATTACTGCATATTTATCACAATCAAATGTAATTTCAGCCTGTGCATGTTATCCTTTGGAATCATCCAGAACATTGTGTGTTCTACATTGCGATGACTATGCCTGGACTAATGTTAACGTGAACTTCAATCAAACCTACTGCCATAGGATGCACATGTGAAGAACCTTTCATTCTTATTTGGAGATCAAATTATCAATGCGTTCCAAGAAAGCGCTCTCTGCACTTCATTCATTGAGAAAACAAAGAGAACATATTTCTATTGAAACAATAATAAAGCTTCCTCACACGAGTCTCTCTCTTTCACACACACACACTCTGTTTATTATTACCTTCAGATAGTATGCAATAAAAATGGAAAATAATCATACTCAAAAGAAATAACAAACTTATTTAAATAGCAATTAATTAGAATTGAGCAGAACCTCAAAGGAGTAATAGGCAGAATTGAAATAGAAACAATAGAAATCTCTAATTTTAGTTTCAAGATACATGTCTCACCGCAAATATTCATTAAAGCAGTCGGAATATAGATTCAGAGAGTTGGTATCGCTCAAGAATTCTGATTCACACCATGGAAATAAGGCTGCGAAACATGCCTATGCAGAGAAAATCCAGGGACACCTCTGTGACACAGGAGCCACCAGGAGGATGTGGAAGGGAATCCAAACACTGACGGGGTACAAGGCAAGGCAGCAGGTAACTGACACCAACACTTCTCTTCCAGATAAACTGAACAATTTCTTTGCATGTTTTGATGCAGCAAACACCACACCCAAGGGGAGAGCCAGCCCCTGATTACAAACCGACCAGCCAGTCCTGACCATAGACTCAATAGACACACGTAGAACCCTGTCCAAGGTCAACCTGTGGAAAGCAGTCGGACCCGACAACATCCCAGGACGTGTGCTCAAGGAATATGCTGAGGAGTTAGCAGATGTGCTAACAGACATCTTCAACATCTCCCTTAGTCAAGCCATTGTCCCCACATGCCTCAAAACTTCCACAATAATCCCATTGGCAAAGAAACCAGTTGTGGCCTGCCTAAATGACTACCGCCCTGTCGCCCTCATAGTAATGAAGTGTTTTGAACGCCTGGTTAAACCTCATATTACTGCCAGCCTCCCCTCATCATTAGACCCCCTCCAGTTCGCCTATCGCCCCAAACGTTCTACAGAAGATGCCATCTCTACCACGCTGCACACAGTACTCACTCATCTGGAAAAAAAAAGCACAAACGCCAGAATCCTATACATTGACCAGCTCAGCGTTTAACACCATCATCCCACAGAGACTTGTGGAGAAACTAACCCTGCTGGGCCTCAACACCACCCTGTGTCACTGGATCTTGGACTTTTTGACAGAGAGACCGCAGTCAGTCCGTGTTGGCAAGAACACCTTGGGCTCGATCACGCTGAGCACCGGCTCCCCTCAAGGCTGTGTGCTCAGCCTGCTGTTGTTCACATTGCTCACACATGACTGTGCTGCCAGATTCAGGGACAACAGGATTATAAAATTTGTAGATGACAACAGTGGTGGGACTCATCAGTTGAAAGGATGAAACAATGTACAGGGAGGAAGTGAAACAACTATTGGACTGGTGCGGCAACAACAATTTAGCATTAAACGTCGACAAAACCAAGGAGATGATTGTTGACTTCAGGTGGTCGCAGCCAAAACACACACCCCTCAACATCAGTAGCACCACGGTGGAGAGAGTGAAGTACATAAAGTTCCTTGGAGTGCAAATTACAGACAGTCTCATCTGGTCCAGGAACAACACTGGGATTGTCAAACGGGCCCATCAGCGACTGCACGACCTGAGGAAACTCAAACAGGCCTCACTCCCCACCAACATCCTCAGGACTTGTTACAGGGGTACGGTGGAGTCTGTACTCACGTACTGCATGAACACGTGGTACTCCAACTGTAACTGCTCAGATAGGAAGGCTCTGCAGAGGATAGTGAGGGGAGCAGAGAGGATCATTGGCATCTCCCTACCCTCGGTACAAGAACTGTTCCAGAGCCGCTGCCTGAAAAAAGCACTGAGCATAGCAAAGGACAAACTGCACTCCCTCCACACACATCTAGATCTCCTGCCATCAGGCAAGAGATACCGTAGCATCAAAGCCCGGACAACCAGACTGCTAAACAGCTTCCTGCCACAGGCTGTGAGGCTGCTAAACAGTCACTCCACCTGATTCTGCTGCTTTGCACTGACAATTTAATAACTGGCACTGAGTAATAACTCTGGCACTGGATCAGGTAACTTAAATCAGCTGCCCTGGACATTTTATGACTTTTTTAAATTGTATTTTAATGTTGCTTTTTTACCTGCACTTTTTTTTAAACTATTCGTACTGTTTTTATCAGGAACTGGATTGTTTTTATTTATGTGTGAAATGTTTGTTTTTATGTGCGATGCTCCGGTATTCCCTGAGAAACGTCTTCTCGTTTTGCACTGTACAAATTGTTGCTTTGCATGATGACATTTATCTGGTTGGATGAGAAACACCAATTTCTCAAATATTGGTTTTGCGGCTGAAACAGCTAAGTTAGCAAGATTCAGCATTTTTAGAATATCATCCAGATAGGCCATAAATATGTATTTTCGAACTTTGAGCAGCCCAAGCACTGGCTTGGTAATTTGATAAACAACCTGGGAGCTGAAGTTAGCCCATTTTGCAACACTTTAACTGCTATTTTTGCACATCCAGCTAAATTTAAAATATCTCCGGTGAACCCTGTGAATGGGAACTGATTAGTATACATCTTTGAGATCAATGCATGCCATAAAGTATCCTATGGAAATCCGTTGTTAGACAGTAACGAAGTTTCCCATTCTAAAACGTCTATACTGCACATGTAAATGTGAGTTAATCAATGGTGATCCGACATCATCCATCTGCTGTTTGGATATCTGCTTGTATACCCAAACCTTTTGTTTGGAATGAATAGATGTCCAATTTGGTGTATATTGTATGGGTGGCAATAAGTTAAAGGAAATTCAATTTGGAATCCCTGTGTACTGTGCAGCATAAACTGATCTGATGTTATTCGTCAACATTCGTGCAAAAAACAAGTGTAATCTATTACCAACTCGTAACTAGTCCACACACCTCATGTTTCGGAAAGAACCAGACCCACCTACCTCCATGATTACTGGTGGTCTTATGGTAAGCCCAAAGGCCCCTGATGCTGGTTCTGATTCCGTCCTAAGGTTCTAATTCCATCCTTGAATGGGAGGATAAGACTGCTGGGGTGCGTGGATTGTACATTTTTCCTCAGGACCGGCTTGGGCATTGGCCTAAAATACCTCTGCCCAGAGAATCAGCTTTCAAGCTTCCACCAGCGTCAGTGAACCACTTACTGCCGATGGAGGCGTAGGGGTGTTGGCGCCGCAACGGTGAGGCTTTTGCTTGTCATAGATACCTTTACTAGTCCGACAGCTTTACTTCCTCATCCAGGTTTTTTACCTGTTTGGCTATGTCTTCTCCAAGGACATGATTCGGCGACTGGACATTGCTGGCCTTGCCATCCTTAGTCTCCCCAGATAGCGTTGTTCACTGCCGGCACTTTGTTCCTGTAATGATGTGACGTGAGGTCACTGATGCTCACCAAGCTCCAGGTTTTCTGGCAGGCTAGAAGCCAACTCTTCCTTGTAGCGGCTCCTCCGTTTGCATGGATATCGCAACCCTTGATGCCATGACAGAATTTTTGAACCTCACACATGCACTCCAGTATGTTTCACGGGCATACTTCCGAGTTTGGAGTCAGTCACACACTGACTGCCTATGCTCCCCTCCTCAGAGAGGGAGTCCTCTGCAGCCCTGCACCAGGCGCTGCCGCGGGCCCCCGAGACCCGCGCTGATATGACTCCATTCCTTGGAGTATATCATGGTGGAGCATCTTTTCCATGAGATGCTCTATCCGGGAAAAAATTCCGAAGACGCTCCCCACTGCAGGAGGCGAACCCTCCCGACCGGACTCATCCGAGTCAACCGGCCTGCCGAGCCGGGTCTCCCACAGAGCCAGGATTCCCCGCAGTCTCCGTGGCAGGGTTTCCTCGAGCCGGGTTTCCCACCGGGGAGCCGGGATTCCCTACAGTCTCTGTAGCCGGGTTTCCCAGCGGAGACAGGATTAGACCCCGGAACGTCATCTAGCAGGAACTCTGTAAAAGAGCTTCCTGCAAAACAAAAGCACCAACTGATAAATAAGTTCAAAACTTATCTTCAGGTTTTGAAACTTACCGCTGGAGGAGCGACGCACCTGCCAGCCAGTCGTGCGCCATGCATTAGATGTAATGACGCGCATGCGGGCTGGCGGGCTCTCCACGTAGTCACGCACGTGACTCCGAAGTAAAATCAAGAGTTAAATTGGCATGTCACAAAGTAATGCTGAGGTTGTTATGGGAGATTTCCACATGCAGGTAGACTGGTAAAATCAGGTTGGTTTTGGACCCCAAGAAAGGGAGTTTGTGCAGTGCCTATTTGATGGATTCTTAGAGCAGCTTGTACTGGAGCCTACCAGGGAGAAGGCAAATCTGGATTTAGTTTTGTGTAATGAACCGGATTTGAAAAGGGAATTCGAGGTAAAGGAACCATTATGAGATAGTGACCACAATATGATGTGTTTTAAACTACAATTTGCGAGAGAGAAGGAAAAATCAGAAGTGTCAGTGTTACAGTTAAGCAAATGGGATTATGGAGCCATGAGAGAGGAGCTGGCCAAAGTTGACTGGAAAGATACCCTGGCAGGGATGAGAGTGGAACAACAATGGCAGGTATTTCTGGGATTAATACAGAAGGTGCAGGATCAGTTCATTCCAAAGAGGAAGAATGATTCTAAGTGGAGTAAGGGGCGACCGTGGCTGACAAGGGAAGTCAAGGGCAGTGTAAAAATAAAAGAGTAGTATAACATAGCAAAGGTGAGTGGGAAGCCAGCGGATTGGGTAATGTTTAAAAAGCAACAGAAGATAACTGATAAGGCAATACGGGGAAAAATGAGGTGCGAAGGTAAGCTAGCCAATAATATAAAGGAGGATAGTAAAAGTTTGTTAGGTATGTGAAGAGGAAAAAAAAGTTAAGATGATAGTTGGATCATTGAAGACAGAAATAGGTAAATTTATTATGGGGAACAAGCAAATGGCAGACGAGTTGAACAGGTACTTTGGATGTGTCTTCATTAAGGAGGACACAAACAATCTCCCAGATGTACTAGTGGCCGTAGGGCCTAGGGTGACGGAGCAACTGAAGGAAATTCACATTAGTCAGAAAATTGTGATGGGACTGAAGGCTGATAAATGGCCTGGGCCTGATGGACTGCATTCCAGGATACTTAAGGAAGTGGCTCTAGAAATCGTGTATGCATTGGTGATCATTTTCCAATGTTCCATAGATTCAGGATCAGTTCCTGTGGATTGGAGGGTAGCTAATGTTATCCCACGTTTTAAGAAAGTCGGGAGAGAGAAAACAGGGAATTATAGACCAGTTAGCCTGACATCGGTGGTGGGAAAGATGCTGGAGTCAATCATAAAATATGAAATAGTGGCACATTTGGATAGCAGTAACAGGATCGGTCTGAGTCAGCATGGATTTATGAAGGTGAAATCATGCTTGACTAATCTTCTGGAATTTTTTGAGGAAGTAACTAGAAAAATGGACAAGGGAGAGCCAGTGGATGTAGTGTATCTGGACTTTCAGAAAGCATTTGGTAAGGTCCCACATAGGTGATTAGTGGGCAAAATTAGAGCACATTGTATTGGGGGTAGAGTGCTGACATGGATAGAAAATTGATTGGCAGACAGGAACAAAGAGTAGGGATTAACGGGTCTCTTTCAGAATAGTAGGATGTGACTAGTGGGGTACCGCAAGGCTCGGTGCTGGGACCGTAGCTATTTACAATATGCATTAATGATTTAGATGAACCGATCCAAAATAACATTAGCAAATTTGCAGATGACACAAAGCTGGGTGGCAGTGTGAACTGTGAGGAGGATGCTATGAGGATGCAGGGTGACGTGGACAGGTCAGGTGAGTGGGCAGATGCATGGCAGGTGCAATTTAATGTGGATAAATGTGAGGTTATCCACTTTGGTAGCAAAAACAGGATGGCAGATTAATATCTGAAATTTGAGGAAGGACATTCTTGCTATTGAGGGAGTACAGCGTACGTTCACGAGGTTAATTCATATGTTGAAATAATGGAGCAGCTGGGCTTGGATAATATGGAATTTAGGAAGAGAGGGGATCTTATTGAAAACATATAAGATTATTAAGGGATTGGACGCTAGAGGCAAGAAATATGTTCCCAATGTCGGAGGAGTCCGGAATCATGGGCCACAGTTTAAGAATAAGGGATAGGCTATTTTGAACAGAGATGAGGAAAAACGTTTTCATTCAGTGAGTTATGAATCTGTGGAATTCTCTGCCTCAGAGGGCAGTGGAGGCCAATTCTCTGGATGCTTTCAAGTGAGAGTTAGATAGAGCTCTTAAAGATAGCCGAGTCAGGGGACGTGGTGAGAAAGCAGGAACGGGGTACTGATTGTGGATGATCAGCCATTATCACATTAAATGGCAGTGCTGGCTTGAAGGGCCGAATGGCCTACTCCTGCTCCTATTGTCTATTGTCTGCTTTCAGTTAAAGATCAAGAATGTTGGAGTCGGTGCGCGGCTGCAAGTTAAACATTGTCAGACCCGGCTTGGACTGTGCCTGACCTGTCTGCTTCACGGGAGGAGATGAGGCGATGGGCGGGGTAGGAACGACCAGCTACCCGCTACAATAGGCATAATGGTCCTTTCTATAGTTGACTGATGTCTATTACAAACCCACTGACTCCACAACCACCTCGACTAAACTTCTTCCCCCCCCCTGCTTCCTGCAAAGTCTCTAACCCCGACTCCTAATTCCTCCATCCACGCCGCATCTGCGCCCAAGATGAGGTGTTCCATGCTAGAATATCCGAGATGCCCTCATTCTTTAGGGAACAGGGGTTCCCCTCTCCCATCATTGATGAGGCCCTCACTCGTGTCTCCTCGTTACCCCGCAGCTCCGCCCTTGATCCCCCTAGTCGCAACAGAGACCCGCTAGTCCTTACCTTCCACCCCATCAGCCGTCACATGCAACATATAATTCTCAAAAATGTCTGCCACCTCCAACAGGATCCCAAGAACAGTCACATCTTCCCATCTCCATTCATTTCCGCCTTCCGCAGAGACCGTTCCCTCCGTAACTACCTGGTTAACTCATCCCTTCCCGCCCACACCACCCTTTCCCCAGATACCTTTCCCTGCAACCACAGAAGATGCAACACCTGTCCCTATACCCCGCCCCTCACTATTTCAAATTTGTGCTGACACCACATTATGTAATCTCAATCTTATGTAACACGTTGTTTTTAAACGCATATAACCATATAATAACCATATAACAATTACAGCACGGAAACAGGCCATCTCGACCCCTCTAGTCCGTGCCGAACACATAATCTCCCCTAGTCCCATATACCTGCGCTCAGACCATAACCCTCCATTCCTTTCCCATCCATATAACTATCCAATTTATTTTTAAATGATAAAAACGAACCTGCCTCCACCACCTTCACTGGAAGCTCATTCCACACAGCTACCACTCTCTGAGTAAAGAAGTTCCCCCTCATGTTACCCCTAAACTTCAGTCCCTTAATTCTCAAGTAATGTCCCCTTGTTTGAATCTTCCCTACTCTCAGTGGGAAAAGCTTTTCCACGTCAACTCTGTCTATCCCTCTCATAATTTTAAAAACCTCTATCAAGTCCCCCCTTAACCTTCTGCGCTCCAAAGAATAAAGCCCTAACTTGTTCAACCTTTCTCTGTAACTTAGTTGCTGAAACCCAGGCAACATTCTAGTAAATCTCCTCTGTACTCTCTCTATTTTGTTGACATCCTTCCTATAATTAGGCGACCAAAATTGTACACCATACTCCAGAATTGGCCTCACCAATGCCTTGTACAATTTTAACATTACATCCCAACTTCTATACTCAATGCTCTGATTTATAAAGGCCAGCACACCAAAAGCTTTCTTTACCACCCTATCTACATGAGATTCCACTTTCATGGAACTGTGCACAGTTATTCCCAGATCCCTCTGTTCACCTACATTCTTCAATTCCCTACCATTTACCATGTACGTCCTATTTTGATTTGTCCTGCCAAGATGTAGCACCTCACACTTATCAGCATTAAACTCCATCTGCCATCTTTCAGCCCACTCTTCCAACTGGCATAAATCTCTCTGTAGACTTTGAAACTCTTCTTCATTACCCGCAACCCCACCTATCTTAGTATCATCTGCATACTTACTAATCCAATTTACCACACCATCGTCCAGATCATTGATGTACATGACAAACAACAGTGGACCCAACACAGATCCCTGTGGCACCCCACTCGTCACTGGCCTCCAACCTGACAAACAACCATCCACCATTACTCTCTGGCATCTCCCATTCAGCCACTGTTGAATCCATCTTGCTACTCCACCATTAATACCCAACCATTGAACCTTCTTAACCAACCTTCCATGAGGAACCTTGTCAAAGGCCTTACTGAAGTCCATATACACAACATCCACTGCTTTACCCTCATCAATTTCCCGAGTAACATCTTCAAAAAATTCAAGAAGATTAGTTAAACATGACCTTCCAGGCACAAATCCATGTTGACTGTTCCTAATCAGACCCTGTTTATCCAGATGCTTATATATATTATCTCTAAGTATTCTTTCCATTAATTTGCCCACCACTGACGTCAAACTAATAGGTCTATAATTGCTAGGTTTACTCTTAGACCTATGAGCATCATTGTTTGGGAAGATGGCATTACATCACTCACTTTCACATTCAAGAACAGCAGCCAATAAAAACACATTTGAATATGTGACAGGGGAAATTTCAAGTTATAAAACTATACTGTGATACATTGCTAGTTTCTGTAACTTCTTTTATTCACCGTCTGGCTTCTCAAATCTTGGCATTTAAGTTTTCTCAACTGTCTCCCGTATTATTTGGACATCAGAATCTACTCCCAGTTCCCTTTGCCTATCAGTATTCTCTAAGCACCCAGAGCCAAATTTCACATATGTATTACTGCATATTTATCACAATCAAATGTAATTTCAGCCTGTGCATGTTATCCTTTGGAATCATCCAGAACATTGTGTGTTCTACATTGCGATGACTATGCCTGGGCTAATGTTAACGTGAACTTCAATCAAACCTACTGCCATAGGATGCACATGTGAAGAACCTTTCATTCTTATTTGGAGATCAAATTATCAATGCGTTCCAAGAAAGCGCTCTCTGCACTTCATTCATTGAGAAAACAAAGAGAACATATTTCTATTGAAACAACAATAAAGCTTCCTCACACGAGTCTCTCTCTTTCACACACACACACTCTGTTTATTATTACCTTCAGATAGTATGCAATAAAAATGGAAAATAATCATACTCAAAAGAAATAACAAACTTATTTAAATAGCAATTAATTAGAATTGAGCAGAACCTCAAAGGAGTAATAGGCAGAATTGAAATAGAAACAATAGAAATCTCTAATTTTAGTTTCAAGATACATGTCTCACCGCAAATATTCATTAAAGCAGTCGGAATATAGATTCAGAGAGTTGGTATCGCTCAAGAATTCTGATTCACACCATGGAAATAAGGCTGCGAAACGTGCCTATGCAGAGCAAATCTGCAACAGATGCAACACCTGTCCCTATACCCCCCCCCCCCCCCACCCCCCCCACCCACCCCCCCACCCACCCCCACCTCGACTCTGTCCAGGGATCCCGACCTAGATGGTTCGTTACGGAGCTGGAGCTGCCGACTTTGAAGAAGCTGGCGCTGCCGTCTGTGAGGGAATCCCCGTTCCAGCGCAGGTCCGCAGAACCAGCAGGTACAGCAAGTACAGCACCTGGAAACAAAGGGGACGCCTCCATTGTGTCCGGAAACGTGGCCAACGGGCAGGACTTCCGGTCAGAATGAAGCGCAGGGGACTTCGGCCCCCTCTCCCTACTATCCTACTGGCCAACGTACCGTCCCTTGAAAACAAAGTGGAGGACTTAAGGGCAAGGCTGCTTTATCAAAGGGAGCTGAGGGAATGCTCTGTGTTCTGTTTCACCGAGACGTGGCTCACCCCCAGCTCCCCAGACTCAGCGGTCCAGCCTGAAGGGTTCTCCATCCACTGTATGGACCATACCCTGGCATCTGGAAAAGGGAGAGGAGGGGGCGTCTGCCTCATGGTCAACTCTGCGTGGTGTTCAGACGTGGCAGTCCTGTCCAACTCCTGCTCTCCACACCTCGAACACCTGGCGGTGAAGTGCCGTCCCTTCTACCTCCCAAGGGAATTCACCTCCATTATCCTGACCGCGGTCTACATCCCACCCCAGGCAGACGTCCGTCTGGCATTGGAGGAGCTGCACGCCGTGGTCAACAAACACCAGACGTCTTACCCCGAGGCATTTACCACCCTAGCTGGGGACTTCAATAAGGCAAACCTAAAAAAATCACTCCCTAACTTCCACCAACATGTCTCCTGCTGCACCAGAGGATCTAACACCCTCGACCGCTGCTACACCACCATCAAGGATGCCTATCGCTCTATCCCTCGCCCTCACCTGACGAGCTCAATGCGTTTTACGCACGCATTGATAGGGAGAATACTGATGTGCCTTCCCGATCCCCCATTCGCTGTGATGGCATTTCAGTCTCAGTCTCAGAGGCCGATGTCAGGAAATCCTTCAGAGGGATGAACCCCCGAAAAGCACCTGGACCTGATGGTTTACCCGGTCGTGTTCTAAAAACCTGTGCGGACCAACTGGCTGGAGTTTTTACGGACATTTTCAACCTCTCACTTCTGAGGTCTGAGGTCCCCACCTGCTTTAAAAGGGCATCAATTATACCAGTGCCCAGGAAGAGTAAGGTGACGTGCCTCAATGACTATCGACCAGTGGCACTAACGCCGGTGGTGATGAAGTGCTTTGAGAGGTTGATCATGGAGCAAATCAACTCCTACCTCGACAAAAGCCTGGACCCACTGCAGTTCGCTTACCGCCACAACAGATCAACGGTGGATGCGATCTCGCTGGCCCTCCACTCCGCTCTGGACCACTTGGACAACAAAAACTCATATGTCAGGCTGTTATTCATCGATTACAGCTCGGCATTTAACACAATCATCCCCTCCAAGCTGGTTACCAAACTTGCAGAACTGGGTCTCTGCGCATCCCTCTGCAATTGGATCCTCGACTTCCTCATTCACAGACCAGTCTGTTCGTATTGGTGGAAATGTGTCAGCCTCAATAACAATCAGCACGGGAGCACCTCAAGGCTGCGTGCTCAGCCCCCTGCTGTACTCACTCTATACTCATGACTGCATAGCCAGTCACAGTGCGAACTCCATCATCAAGTTCGCTGACGACACCACTGTTGTGGGGCGTATCACTGATGGGGATGAGTCGGAATATAGAAGAGAGATCGAGCAACTGTCCATATGGTGCCAACGCAATAACCTGGCCCTCAACACCAGCAAAACCAAGGAACTGATTGTGGACTTTGGAAGGAGTAGGAGGGGGGCCCACAGCCCCACATATCAACAGGTTGATGGTTGAAAGGGTCAAGAGCTTCAAATTCCTGGGCGTGCACATTTCTGAATATCTTTCCTGGTCCGAGAACACTAATGCAATTATCAAGAAAGCTCATCAGCGCCTCTACTTCCTGAGAAGATTACGGAGAGTCGGTTTGTCAAGGAAGACTCTCTCTAACTTCTACAGGTGCACAGTAGAGAGCATGCTGACCGGTTGCATCGTGGCTTGGTTCGGCAATTTGAGCGCCCTGGAGAGGAAAAGACAATAAAAAGTAGTAAACACTGCCCAGTCTATCATCGGCTCTGACCTTCCTTCCATCGAGGGGATTTATCGCAGTCGCTGCCTCAGAAAGGCTGGCAGTATTATCAAAGACCCACACCATCCTGGCCACACACTCATCTCCCTGCTACCTTCAGGTAGAAGATACAGGAGCCTGAAGACTGCAACAACCAGGTTCAGGAATAGCTACTTCCCCACAACCATCAGGCTATTAAACCTGGCCCGGACAAAACTCTGATTATTAATAAACTAATATCTGTTATTTGCACTTTATCAGTTTATTTATTCATGTGCATATATATTTATATCATGGTATATGGACACATTTATCTGTTTTGTAGTAAATGCCTACTATGTTCTGTGTGCTGAAGCAAAGCAAGAATGTCACTGTCCGATACAGGGACACATGACAATAAACTCACTTGAACTTGAACTTGCTCGATTTGCCTAAACCTACCTGTTCTAAATACTTTTACTCCCCTCCTCTTCCCACACTGACCTTTCTGTCCTCTGTCTCCTCCATTGTCAGTGAGGCCACACACAAATTGGTGAAACGGCACCTCATATTTCGCTTGGGCATCTTACAGCCCAGAGATATGAATATTGATTTCTCTCACTTCAGGTAGCCCCGGCATTCCCTCTCTCTCTCTATCCCGCCCCCACCGGTCGCACCAGCCTCTAACTTTCACCTACAATCAGTTAACAATGACCTGTTTCCTTTATCGTCGTTACTTTTTTGCACATCTTTCATTCGTTGTTCTATATCTCTCCACATCTCCGTCTACATCTCTTGTTTCCCTTATCTCTAACCTGTCTGAAGAAGGGTCTCGACCTGAAACGTCACCCATTTCTTCTCTCCAGAGATGCTGCCTGTCCCGCTGAGTTACCCCGGCTTTTTGTGTCTATTCTCTATCTATAGTTAACTGCTCATAGTCTAATGGGGCTGGTTTTAGAGACTTGATCGTGACTATTGGATAGTTATATGGATGGGAAAGGAATGGAGGGTTATGGTCTGAGCGCAGGTATATGGGACTAGGGGAGATTATGTGTTCGGCACGGACTAGAAGGGTCGAGATGGCCTGTTTCCGTGCTGTAATTGTTATATAGTTATATGGTTATGGTTATCTGTGTTTAACCAGGGCTCTGGAAACCCGGCATCTGATGGGTATGAGGACGGTTGCAGAGAGAGGGATGGGAATGGCTCCATGGAGGGATAGTTTGACCAGTAGATCCGTGGCCACTGGTTCAGATGATCGATCCAATTATTCCCCAACAGGCGGTGGATTGATTCCCACTGTGACAGACGCCACAGTGAGACGTGTCCACAGACCGGGAGTTCACTCTGATCAAGAACTCAACAGAGTCAACTTCACAATGGAAACCCTCCTGGTCACACCGTCCCGCAGAGCTGCCTGTCCCCAGCACTGGGACAACTCTGGCCAAGGTCCCGCAAAAAGGAAAAACATTCTGGTGCATTATTTTAACTTAATCTAAATAACACGGTCTTATTTTTGAATGTCCAAAGACCCTCGTCCTCTGAGGAGACATGAAGGCAGCCTGGACTGCAGCAGGTGAGATTGGAACAGCAGGGTTTCAAGTCCCTTCTCCCTAGTTGGCCAATGTACATACAAATAAGAACAAAGGTAGACACAAAATGCTGGAGTAACTCAGCGGGCCAGGCATCATCTCTGGAGAGAAGGAATGGGTGACACCAGCATTTTGCGTCTTCCTTCGATTTAAAGCAGCATCTACAATTCTTTCCGACTAATAAGAACAAACTGGATGAATGTAAAGCTAGAGTTACCCAAAAGAACATAGGGACTGTTGTGTGCTCTGTTTTATAGAGAGATGGGTCACCCCAAATTTAAGTCAGGAATGGTCTGTTCCTGATTAACTCTGCAAAGTGCTCAGACTTGGAGTCCAGGCGACCTCCTGCTCCCCACAACTGGAGTATCTGACGGCGCAGCGCACCCCCTCCACCCCTCTACACAACAACAACCTCTCTCTCTCTCTCCCTCTCTCTCTCTTTCGCTCCCTCTCTCTCGATCCCTCTCACCCCCCCCCCCTCTCTCTTCCTCCCTCTCTCGATCCCTCTCTCTCCACAGCTCCACCAAATAGGCCGCTCCGCTGCACCTTGCCTTCCTTTTATTGGCCACTTAATTAGCCAATTTTGATCACACAACCAATCGAACAGCTGCCGTTTGTGAAGGGTCTCGACCTGAAACGTCACCTATTCCTTCTCTCCATAGATGCTGCCTCACCCGCTGAGTTTCTCCAGCATTTGTCTACCTGCTACCTTTTGTAATGTCGCTGGTGATCCGACTGTGAAATAGATTCACTCAATCAATCCACCGACCGCCAGTCGCGATGGTCAAGGTGGTGGCGGCAGCTGGAGGTGAAAGGCTCGGCTGGGGGAGGGGGGGTCTTCTCCTTTATAATTTCACACGGAGTTGAACACTTACCAGGGACGCCAATGATGACAATAACAACGTACACATTTGTCGCCACATTAGCAAACGTTTCCCGCCTCTCCATGTCAATGGGAATCTTTATGTTTCAGCTGTTCCTTCACACGAGGTTGTGAGCCGATGCATTGGCATCGCCTTTATATACTTTCACACCTCCACCGGGACACAGGTTCAAACGCAGCGGTAAATATAGAGTTCCTAAAAATACCAATAAACATATGACGACATCTGTGTGAAACCTCTTCTTGAAACGATGGAGCTGAGTTCAGATATTTAATTGCGAAACGCCCAAAACTGAGAGCGGCACTGACTCGTCCATCTTTCTGTGGAGATCGTGTTTCATTCTCCACCGAGCTCATTCGCTCATTTCACATTATTGGGTTTTCATCTCATTTGATTTGTTTCATTGGGCAATACAATGGCAAACGCAAGGGTCTTCTCTCGCGTTATGAAACTCGCATTATGAAAGAAGAAATATTTCCACTGAGCCGGACATTCTGAAGTCAGATACTGAAAGCACGTTTCACAATTTGACCCAGCACAATCATTCTAGGTCCCGACAAAAACTTTTCTCAAGACATTTCAAACGATTACTGCATTAAATGGAGACTCGCGTGAAGTAATTCATCTTTTCAAGTTGCTCAATAATAGCATTTGATCTCAGTCTCTTCACTGTTTAAGAAGGAACTGCAGATGCTGGAATAATCGAAGGTAGACAAAAAACTGGAGAAACTCAGCGGGCGAGGCAGCAACTACGGAGCGATGGAATTCATGGAGTTTCTCCAGCATTTTTATCCACCTTCGATTATTCCAGCATCTTCACTGCTCTGATCCCATCTCATC
The DNA here is from genome assembly GCF_010909765.2 of Amblyraja radiata. Taxonomy (NCBI): domain Eukaryota; kingdom Metazoa; phylum Chordata; class Chondrichthyes; order Rajiformes; family Rajidae; genus Amblyraja; species Amblyraja radiata. The sequence continues at coordinate 49,404,980 of NC_045973.1, forward strand.
CGTTGGTCGGACGCGACCTCCCTGCGTGGTCTCATTCAGCTCCCCCGTTCAGGTGGATCCCGCTATCCTCCATTCACACAGAACATGGACCGAACAGGAGCAGACCTTTCCACAATGTCATTCCACGATGTCATTACAAAACACGAAGCCAAGATAAACGGATCCTCCTGCGTGCTTTCCTTCACGTGCCTGTCTAAAAGCCTCTTAAATGCCACTCTGGAGTCTGCACCCACGTGTAAAAAAACCCTTCCCGCTCATCTTAGACAATAGACAATAGGTGCAGGAGTAGGCCATTCGGCCCTTCGAGCCAGCACCGCCATTCAATATGATCATGGCTGATCATCCCCAAACAGTACCCCGTTCCTGCATTCTCCCCATATCCACTGATTCCGCTATCTTTAAGAGCCCACTTAGGAAACCTGAACGGAAACCTCTGGAGACTTTGCGCCCCACCCAAGGTTTCCGTGCGGTTCCCGGAGGTTGCAGGTGGTTGCCGGAGGTTGCAGGTAGTGGAACACTTTCCCCAATTAACTGGTAAATATGGCCGCTGAATACTATTGGAGAGAGCGGGAGTTCTCTCTGAAACGCTGAGCCGACAACCCGGACGGTTGAGATGGTTATTTACTCCCAGACAGATGTTGCTGTTTGGTCGCTGTGTTGTGATTTACTTTTACAGTTCTATATGTTTGAAGCCGATCGCCGGTGGGGGGTTTGGGGGTAGTGGTGGGGGTTTGGGGGGTGGTGGTGGTGGGTTGGCGGGTGGTGGTGGGTTGGCGGGTGGGGGGAAGGGGGGGAGTGGGGAGGGGAAAACATTATTTCTCAGTCCCTACCTGGCGGAGAGGCTATTTTCCTCCGAGCCGCATCTTCACCCAGTCTTCGCGGTTTACCATCGGGTCTGGAGCGGCGTTTCTTGTCGGGACCGGCCAGAACCACGGCTTCGGCGGCGGCACAGCGCTGGATCACCTTCACGGAGCGGGCGATGCTTTGCCCCAGTCGCCGCGCTGGAACTCCGGAATGCTGAGTCCGCCGCCGATTGAACATCGCGCAGCTGCGGGTCTGTGGGGCGACCAGCTGTGGGCGGCGGCGCTGACTTAACGTCGGGAGCCTGGGATCTCTCGCCGGGATCGTCAGTGTTGGAGCTCCGACCAGCGCGGCCTGTTGGCTTCGGGAGCGACCATGGGTGGACAAGGGAATGGGGACTGGACTTTGTGCCTTCCCTCACAGTGGGAACCATTGTGGGGGGGGATGTTTTTACGTTTTATGTTAAACCTCTTCTTTAAGTTGTGCTGTTTTTTTATTAAGGACATCCGAATTTCCCTGACGCGATTAAAAAAGTACCTGTCTGTCTGTCTGTCTGTCTGTCTGTCTGTCTGTCTGTCTATCTATCTGTGTCTAGCTTCAGTATGCATGATTCATGGTGAGTCATTGGAAACAAGCAGAATTCCCTCCGTCCCTTCAGGAAGCAATATCGTCAGCTGTCGTTGGCTGTCGCTTTTATGGAGATGCTGCACTACAGATCATTGGGATTTCCACAGAGCAAATTGAAGCTGCAGCATCATTCATGGCGAGTGGGACATGTAACTCTATCATGCTCCGTGATCAATACCTGCCTCTTCAAAAACTAACCCAGAGGTTGTTATTCGACACTATGGTTCGAAGTTCTCTAGCTCCTTCTTATAGGGTGATTTCACGAAAGGTCACTGGATCATAGATCCTCGCCCACGTGACCGCAAAATCCAACTGGGGTACAAGGGCCTTGTCACCAATCAGACTGAAGAAGGGTCTCGACCCGCAGCGTCACCCATTCCTTCTCTCCAGAGATGCAGTCTGTCCCACTGAGTTTCTCCAGTATTTTGTGTCTATCTTCGGTCTCAACCAGCATCTGCAGTTCCTTCCTACATAGATAGCTCGATAGATAACTAAAATAATGTATAGACAGGTCTGTAGCTCGATAGTTATTTAACAGGCCAGAAAGACAGCAAACTAGATAGCTCGCTAGCTGCCTCGATTGCTAGATGTTTTCATGGCTAGATGGTTAGATAGGCAGATGCCCGTGTGGTCAGTTGGCTGGATGGGAGACGATTATAAGGCTAGGTGTCTAGCTGGCGTTATGGCATGATGGCTGGTCGGCTAATTGCCTCGATGCCTAGAGGGATAGACGGCTAGATGGGTAGATGGTCTGATATGCATTTAGCTAGCTACACAGTCAGCTAGATACATGATTACTGAGCCAGATAACTAGAACGATACATAGCTAGATTGCCAGATTGTTTATAGCTGGATAGGATATATAGCAAATAGCTACCTTGATAGCTAAATGTGAAAATAGCTAGATAACTATAAGATCGTGTACTGTTCCGTTCACCTGTATCCCAGTGTGGGCATGTACCTCGGATAGAAAAGACCAGGGTGGATTTGAAATAAAGACAGAAACACATATTAGACACGGCAATAACCGACGTGATGATGGTTCCGACTACGTTTAGACATTCATGGCGTTTCATGCTTACAATTAATACGCTAAGGCATCTGTGATTGATTTAGGAGATGCGGGCTATCGTGTGGGACTCGGAGCTCAGTGTATGTGTGCAACTGGGCACTTGCCTGTACACGGGATGGATTCCAGCACCTACATTCCTTAGAACAGGGAGCGATGTTTGAACTGAAACTCGTACTGCGGTGGGCAGCGGCAAAGATCTTATCTGCTCTAAGATCTTTGGGCAGCAGCACCGTTCACCCATCGGGCAGATCTGACACTCTCCCAGTGCATGGGGCGGATCAGATTCACAACTTGGGATTCGTTGAATTAAAACAAAAACACCCGCCTCATTGGTCCGAACGCAAGAGCAAAGACAAAAGCAAAGATAGGATCTTTGGACAGAAGTTGTGAGATCTACACGGAAATCCAGACAGAAAATACATTCGATGGCGAGGTGAGGCTTGCTTTGATGTTGCTGTCTATGTTTTCCCCATTTGGCCCACTCCACTTCTTGCCGCTTTCTGCCCTGTCCTAGACCAGTGGTCCGGCGGGTCACTCCTTGAGAGTGGGTGGAACCGGGATTGCGGGAGTCCACCTTTACCTTGGGCCGGAGTAAATTTTAGTTAACCCTTTCTGCTGCTGCGAATGCAGGAACTGTCCGGATTTTAACACAATCTGTCGGAATTCTGTCTGTGGCATCCGATGCAACATGTTTCGCGGTCGTTTTGTTCGCCGGCACCCGGACATACATTGCTGAGCAGTCACTGGACACCATGCGATTTGGGTCACTGGGATTTAACCCATTCTAATCCACTGTCATTTTCCATTTACACTTCCATTCCCAGTGGATCGGGTTTGTAACCCGGTTCCTACAGTTTCCCGGACGGTGTGGAGAGCGAATTCTTCAGCTCATTGCCGGGTGAACACCCTGCACGGGACTATTGTTGGTCTTCATCCCGCAAACGAGAAATCAGCCCGAAATTAGCCGACCAAAACTAAAACAACCCACAAAGAGAAACGCGTTCTCCGATTCACCAGAACACTTCATGCATGTGGTTTTAGCTGGTATCAGACGTGAACACAGAGCGAGAAGGCCGGGAACCGCGAAATATTCACGTTAATGAGAACATAAAAATAGCAGGAAGAAAATTCCTGTTCGCTTAAATTGTATCCATGTTGAAATAATCCCTCACGCAGGTCGACCCATCTGAACTGACTTCTGGAGAGCAGAGTTTTGTCACCAGTCTTTATATAATAAATAACCATAGTGAGTAACAGTGGGCAGGAGGACGACTGAGACCTTTCCATGAATGCCGCAGACAGACAATAGACAATAGGTGCAGGAGGAGGCCATTCGGCCCTTCCAGCCAGCACCGCCATTCACTGTGATTGTGGCTGATCATCCACAATCAGTACCCCGTTCCTGCCTTCTCCCCATATCCCCTGACTCCGCTATCTTTAAGAGCCCTATCTAGCTCTCTCTTGAAAGCATCCAGAGAACCGGCCTCCACCGCCCTCTGAGGCAGAGAATTCCACACTCACCACTCGCTGTGAGAAAAAGTGTTTCCTCGTCTCCGTTCTAAATGGCTTACCCCTTATTCTTAAACGGTGGCCCCTGGTTCTGGACTCCCCCAACATCGGGAACATGTTTCCTGCCTCTAGCGTGTCCAAACCCTTAACAATCTTATATGTTTCAATGAGATACCATCTCATCCTTCTAAACTCCAGAAGTTCTAAACTCACATAATTCCTACAGGTTACATTCAAAACATATCCATATTACTGTATCCCTATCAGCAGAAAGGGTTAACAGGAATTAAAAAACACTTTATTCACAGTAGATTGTCAAACCGGTTGGTCTTAGTTTCAGCAGCGAGACCGCACCCTGTTCTGAGGAATGTGAGGGTTGGAATCCATGCTGTGGACAGCTAAGATCTTTGGTGGGCAGGCAGCTGCTTGCACGTGACACTGAGCGCTACATCTCACAAAACTACAGCCGCACCTCGCAAATCAAGATTCACCAGACTAGCTGGAATGAGGTTAGATTAGCGCAGCTCAATTTTATTTCTGGTCATTTTTTCCAATCAATAGCCATCTTGCTACTATATGAATCAGTAGCGTGGGGTTATAATTCTACTTGCGCTGGTGACATACGTGTTGCTGCTGGTGTCTGTTACAACGCTATGATCCCCCCGCATTTACTCCGCATTAAGAACACGGCCCTGTGGCTGGGAAAGGACACAGGTTTACGTGGATAGGTCAGTGGCGTTTGTAGCAAAGTGGGAATATTGGAAAGTGTTTTGGGAGTCACGGTTCAATGATGATCATAGTCAGTTAATAATTTATCCAAAGTAAATGCAGATCTCACTTCATTGTTCCACTTCTGAAGCCATCCGATAATTAAACTATTTTGCCACCTCCTCACAGTAACTAAAACCTGGCAGAGGAATTAAACATGCAATTATCTTCCAGTGTTCAAGAAGGAACTGCAGATGCTGGAAGATCGAAGGTACACAAAAATGCTGGAGAACTCAGCGGGTGCAGCAGCATCTATGGAGCGAAGGAAATAGGCGACGTTTCGGCCGAAACCCTTCTTCAGACTCAGACAATCATCTTCCAGTTCTCTGAGGAGATAACGTTCAGGATAGAAAAGCGTTAGTGCGTTAAATTTGGACTTTCAGATGGTTTACCTGACGTTGTTTGAGATCAGATAGTCTATCACCTTGGGAGGACGGGTCCATTGGATCAGATATTGTGTGTGTTGGTTCACCAATTAACGTTTTCATTCGCCTTCAATTGTTGCTTAACGATTATCTTAACATTGTTAATTCCAGAACCACAGAATGATGGAACGGTTGTCATCATCATGGCTGAAGGTGGCGATTGGGGAGGTGATGCAGTGACATCTACATCAAGTCAACAGAAAGGTTTGTAGAGCCGTCTGTGAAATATAAATGTTGCCCTGACAATGGGCGTGGAGTTTGTGCAAATACTGAGGTTCACAAAAAAAGGGGAAATAGGGAAGGGGTTGAGCAGAGACAATTTACAACTGCATGGACAGCACAGTCATACGTGGGCCGATGCAGGAACTGTGTGATAAATCGCTGCAATTTGACTTGTGTTATCACAAAAGTTAAGTCAGAATATCAATGCCCAGAATCATGCGTAGAAATGGGCTTTTGGCTCACAATGGGTCTGCCAGCCGCCAATCCCTCTACACTCTTACCAACGTCTGCAGATTCGCCACAGTAAGCATTTATCAAAATGCATGACAGCATGGTTTTCTAAGAAAGAACTGCAGGTGCTGGTTTAAACCAAAGATAGACACAAAACGCTGGAGTAACGCAGCGGGACATGCAGCATCTATGGAGAGAAGGAATGGATGACGTTTTGTGTCGAGAAGAAGGGTCTCGACCCGAAGCGTCACCCGTTCCTTCTCTCCAGAGATGCTGCCTGTCCCGCTGAGTTACTCCAGCTTTTTGTTTCTATCTGTGGTTTTGTAAGAGCTCCATTCAAGACCTGACCAAGTTGCAACGAGTTGTGAATGTAACTAGACCATCAGGCAAACCAACATCCCTCCCTATCTACACTTCCCGCTGCCTTGGCAAGGTCACCATCATAATCAACGATGAGTCTCTCGCCGATCACCCCCTCTTGTCCCATCTCCCACCAGATAAGAGATATAGGTGTGAAAACACGTACCTCCAGATTCAGTGGGAGTTCCTTCCAAGCTATAATCAGGCAACTGAACCATCCACTCACCAGTTAGCGAATGGTTCCGTCCGCCTAATTGAAGACCCTTGGACTATCGTTAATCACCACTTTACTGGAATTAACTTATACTGAATGCCACTCCCATTATCTTGTCCTGTGCCTTGTAGCTCACTAGATTGTAATGCATAGTATTTTCTCCGTCTGGTTAGTACACAGCAAAAACACTTTTCATTGTATCTTGGTACACATGACAACAATAAACTAGAGTTAACCCATTTCCCAGCACTCTTTGGTTTGTTGCCCACTGCCCACTTACAATTTGAATGCTAATCAGTGTGGTAAATTGGATTAGTAAGTATGCAGATGATACCAAGATAATGAAGAGGATTTCCAAAGTCTACAGAGTGATTTAGGCCATTTGGAAGAATGGGCTGAAAGATGGCAGATGGATTTAATGCTGATAAATGTGAGGTGCTACACCTTGGCAGGACAAATAAAAATAGGACGTACATGGTAAATGGTAGGGAATTGAAGAATGCAGTTGAACAGAGGGACCTGGGAATAACCGTGCATAGTTCCTTGAAGGTGGAATCTCATATAGATAGGGTGGTAAAGAAAGCTTTCGGTATGCTAGCCTTTATAAATCAGAGCATTGAGTATAGAAGCTGGGATGTAATGTTAAAATTGTACAAGGCATTGGTGAGACCAAATCTGGAGTATGGTGTACAATTTTGGTCGCCCAATTACAGGAAGGATGTCAACAAAATAGAGAGAGTACAGAGGAGATTTACTAGAATGTTGCCTGGGTTTCAACAACTATGTTACAGAGAAAGGTTGAATAAGTTAGGTCTTTATTCTCTGGAGCGCAGAAGGTTAAGGGGGGACTTGATAGAGGTTTTTAAATGATGAGAGGGATAGACAGAGTTGATGTGGACAAACTTTTCCCTTTGAGAATAGGGAAGATTCAAACAAGAGGACATTACTTCAGAATTAAGGGACAGAGGTTTAGGGGTAACATGAGGGGGAACTTCTTTACTCAGAGAGTGGTAGCGGTGTGGAATGAGCTTCCAGTGGAAGTGGTGGAGGCTGGTTCGATGGTATCATTTAAAAATAAATTGGATAGGCATATGGATGAGAAGGGAATGGAGGGTTATGGTATGAGTGCAGTCGGGTGGGACTAAGGGAAAATAATTGTTCGGCACGGACTTGTAGGGCCGAGATGGCCTGTTTCCGTGCTGTAATTGGTATATGGTTTTCTGGTTAATCCAGGTGCTGCCAAAATAATGTGAGAGTACTGCGTCCAACACCGCCTCAGGCAGTGTGTCCCAGACTGTGGCCATCCTCTGGTGAATGATTCTTCTCGTGAGACGAGCATGTAAACCTCATAGTCGTGACCTAAATCTATGAGCATTTTGTGACCAAGCACTACAATTCAATTAACTTTGAAACCCTGTGCAAAAGGACATTTCTGGCATTCAATGTAAAATTCTAAATTGGGTGGTGCAATTCCACCTTTGACAGTATGAGATCGGAGCTGTCATTGGAGTAAGTTGTATGTGGGTAAGGGGACGTCTGAAAGGGGAAGTTTTTAAATTGTGATGGTGAGATTTCAAGATATGCATGTTGTTAGTGAAGTACAAGTGAGGAACACAGGATGATGAGAGAAATTGAGACTCTGGTTTGGGAAAAGGACATGGGTTAGGTATAGGCTGCCTGTATTAATGCTTTCCTGGTAGATGTGTGAGAGTTTGAGGAGCAAACTTTAGAACAGAATCACGAGGGTAAAAAGTGTGCACATGGTGGCACTTATAATTAAGGGGAAGCTGAATAGATTTTACACGTATATTATAGAAAAAGAGGTAGCTGGAGAGCTGGGCCTGTTGAATTTAACATCGTGGAGCAGATCTGCGGAACTTCTAGCCGTGGGCGCGGCGTGGACTTTAACATCGCGGAGCCTGGGATCCCTTGCCGTGAATCGCCAGTTTTGCAGCTCCGACCGCGGGGCCTGTGGACTCTAACATTGTGAAGCCGCAGTATCCGGTAAGAAGCGGCCGATTCAGGAACTCCAGGGAGATTGAGTGTGTTCCGATCCGTCCCGACGTCGGAGTTCCGATCCATCCCGACGAGAGGGCCTGTACATCTGTAGCGGTGACTGCAGAGGGTTCAAGGCCCTGACCATGGATGAACAAAGGTGGAAGATGACTGAACTTCACTGCCTTCCATCACAGTGAAGAATGTTGATTCCACTGTGATGGATGTTAAATTATATTGTGTACTGTGTTCTCTTTACTTGTATGGCTATACGGTCATTCAAATAGCACTTATTCGCGATTGGGTCATGTGACAATAAAGTGAACTTGAACTTGGTATGTTGACCCATTCCAAGTTGCAGGACGACAATAGAGGAGGGACTCAGCGGGGGGCCATCGAGAACAAAGGGGGACCCAGGGGAGATCGCCGAGTACAAAGGTGGGACCCAGCAGAGGGCCTCCAACAACAGGGGAGATCACCGATAACAAAAGGAGAACAATCGGAGGACGGCAAAAACAAATCTGGCCCAGTGGAGTGTGGTTGGGGGTGGGGTGGCGTTTGTGGCCGTGTTCAGCGGCAGGCCTGCATAGCCGCTGCGAGCAGCAGTTAGAACTGTTTGATTAACACAGCGACTCTTGTGTCCTGCAGAGTTGAGGTCTGCTGTATGGTTTTACCCGGTTGTGAGCAAAACAAAGCATTTCACTGAACCTCGGTACATGTGACAATAAAGTATTGTGGAATATTGAGATTGAAGGGTGATCTTATAGAGATGTATAAAATCATGAGGGGGAAATAGATAGGGTGCATGCACAGGTATTTTTCCTTGGAGTAGAAGAATCTAAAGGGCAGAGGCTTAAGGTGAGAGGGGGACCATTTAAAAGGAACCTAAGGGTTATCATCTTCACACAGGGTGGTGAGTATATGGAAGAAGCTGTCCGAGGTGATAATTGAAGCAGGTACCATAATAACATGTCATAGTTATAGGGTGATATAGCCTGGAAACAGGACCTTCTGTCCAACTTGCCCTCACGGGCCAACATGTCCCTGCTGCACTAGTCACAGCTGCCCGCGTTTGGCCCATTTCCCTCTGAACCTGTTCTTTCCATTGCCCTGTCTAACTGTTTCTTAAGCTTTGAGATAGTCCCTGCCTCGTCTACCTCCTCTGGCAGCTTGTTCCGTACACCCACCACCCTTCGTGTGAAAAAGTTACCCCTAGATTCCTATTAAATCTTTTCCCCGATAGACATTTGGACAGTGCGGTTTAGAGAGATTATGGTCAAACCGTGGACTGATGGGACTAGCTTAGATAGACAATAGGTGCAGGAGTAGGCCATTCAGCCCTTCGAGCCACCAGCGCCATTCAATGTGATCATGGCTGATCATCCACAATCAGAACACCGTTCCTGCCTTCTCCCTATTGGGCATTTTGGTGTAGGTTGGACCGAAGGGCCTGTTTTCTTACTCTGTTGTTAAGATGACCATTAACTTCCAATTGCCCTAGAAATGTCATCTCAGCTTGCTGCCAGCTATTCCAAAATTGCTCTGCAACCTGCAATTAATGGTTTTTCAGGTGGGAAATTAGGCAAAGTTTTCAAAAGACTTTTGCCAGGCACCTCATCAAAGAAAGATGGTCAAAACACAGGAACAACGACAGAAAAACAAAGTGGGATTGAGAGCAGAACATCAATGGAATGTGAAGCTGCCGAAGAGAAAAGGGAAAAATGTCAGTCCCGAGGGAGAGGAACAGGAGACGTGGATCACGGCCCTGGAACTGACCCAAGTGGCGAAATCCATCATGACCGAGATCCATCAGGCAAGGAATCATCGAGTCTCATTCAAGAGACAGGTGAGTGAAATGGGAGGGGAGTGGATGCTGCAGAATGGTGAAGACTGTAGGGACAGGGAAGAGAAGAAAACAAAGGGGTTAGAGTGAGGGTAAACGGGAGCAAGGAATAGTGGTGGAGGAGTGTTATACTGACTAGGTTCGTGACCAGTAATATTCTGCAAGGATCAGCTCTGCAATTTCTAAACATGTCCACGATTGGACAAAAAGGTCAGTGGTCGAGTTAGTAAGTTCAAACACAAAGTCAATCTTTGTAGAATTGTGGATCATGAGGAAAGCTGTCAAATGATCCACTAGAATGCACATCAGTTGGACATATGGTCTGAGAAAGTGGTTTGTTTTATCTGAGTAATGAAGGCTGAGTGGTGGTCTAATGGAAGTATAGAATATAAGGGGCAAAGATATTATCAGTCTTGTTCCCAGGGTGAGGACCCCCTGCTGTACTCACTCTATACTCATGACTGCGTAGCCGGTCATAGTGCAAACTCCATCATCAAGTTCACCAATTACACCACTGTGGTTGGACGAATCACCGATGGGGATGAGCCAGAGTATAGAAGTGAGATCTACCGACTGACCAAATGGTGCCAGCACAACAACCTGGCCCTCAACGTCAGTGAGACCAAGGAACTGATTGTGGACTTTAGTAGGGGAAGGATGCGGACCCACAATCCTGTTTATATCAATGGGACGATGGTGGAGAGAGTCAATAATTTCAAATTCCTGGCTGTGCATATATCGGAAGATCTTTCCTGGACCCAGTACACTGATGCAATTGTAAAGATGGCAAATCAATGACTCTACTTCCTGAGAAGATTATGGAGATTTGGCATGTCAAAGAGGATTTTCCAAAACTTCTACAGGTGCACGGTAGAGAGCATTCTGACTGGTTGCATCGTGGCCTGGTTCGGCAACTTGAACGTCCAGTCCATCAACGGCTTTGACCTCCCCACCGTCGAAGGGATCTATTGTAGTCGCTGCCTCAAAAAGGCAGCCAACATCATCAAGGACCCACACCATCCTGGCCACACACTTATCTCACCACTGCCATTAGGAAGAAGGTACAGGAGCCTGAAGACTGCAATGTCCAGGTTCAGGAACAACTTCTTCCCCACAGCCATCAGGTTATTGAACGCAACTAATAAGCTATGAGCTCTGAACTGTAAATGACTATTATTATTTGTTTATTTCCACTATATCTGTTATTTATTGAACTTTTTCTTTTTTCCCCTGTTATATACAATGTTTATATATTCACATATTCTGTTGTGCTGCAGCAAGTAAGAATTTCATTGTCCCGTCCGGGACATATGACAATAAAACACTCTGAATCCTGACTCTCTTACTGGAGAGAGGAATGTTTAAGAGGAACAGGTTTTTACGCAGACTTTGGTCAGTTCCTGGAGCGTCCTGCCTGACGAGGTGGTGGAAATGTTGTTTGGACTGACACATAACTGACACAGTCAGGGAACAGTTCGTGCGAAGGTCGTTGGGATTAGTTCAAATTGGCATGATATTGTTGATGCAGATATGGGGCATCGATGGGCCAGTTCCCGTGCTTCACTATTCTATGTTCTATGTATCATCTCCACGTTTGGCTTCATTAATCCAAATCATAAAGTCAGATGCTCGTACAGCAAGGAACCAGGCTCTTCGGCCCAATATGCCCCATCTGTGCTGGTCCCATCTGCCTACATGTGCTCCATACCCTTTGAAACCTTTCTGATCCAAGCAAATGTGCAAATATATTTTAAAAGTTATGGTATCATCTGCCCCAACTACCTGAAGAAGGGTTTCGGCCCGAAACGTTTCCTATTTCCTTCGCTCCACAGATGCTGCTGCACCCGCTGAGTTTCTCCAGCTTTTTCTGTGTACCTTCGATTTTCCAGCATCTGCAGTTCCCTCTTGAACACTACCTCCTCCGGTAGCTCGTTCCATATGTCCAACACGCTCTGCGTGAAAATGTTCTCTCCCACATTCCTAAATCTTTCTCCTCCAACCTTAAATCTATTTTCTCTGTTTCTTCATTCCCCTACTCTGGGTCGAAGACACTATCCACTCCCATCACAAACTTATCCACCTCAATAAGATCATCCCTCGTCGTCCTGCTCTCCAAAGAATAAAGCCTTGGCATAGAAACATAGAAACATAGAAAATAGGCGCAGGAGTGGGCCATTCGGCCCTTCGAGCCTGCACCACCATTCAATATGATCATGGCTGATCATCCAACTCAGTATCCTGTACCTGCCTTCTCTCCATACCCCCTGATCCCTTTAGCCACAAGGGCCACATCTAACTCCCTCTTAAATATAGCCGATGAACTGGCCTCAACTACCTTCTGTGGCAGAGAATTCCAGAGATTCACCACTCTCTGTGTGAAAAATGTTTTCCTCATCTCGGTCCAAAAAGATTTCCCCCTTATCCTTAAACTGTGACCCCTTGTTCTGGACTTCCCCAACATCGGGAACAATCTTCCTGCATCTAGCCTGTCCAACCCCTTAAGAATTTTGTAAGTTTCTCTAAGATCCCCCCTCAATCTTCTAAATTCTAGTGAGTACAAACCGAGTCTATCCAGTCTTTCTTCATATGAAAGTCCTGACATCCCAGGAATCAGTCTGGTGAACCTTCTCTGTACCTTCTGGTGAACCTTCTCTGTACTATGGCAAGAATGTCTTTCCTCAGATTAGGAGACCAAAACTGTATGCAATACTCCAGGTGTGGTCTCACCAAGACCCTGTACAACCCTGTCATTCACTGAGGTCCTGTCCTGTTTTGAACTCCCAAAATGCAACACCTTGAGCTTAAACTCCATTCAACATTCCTCAGCCCAATGGATGAAGACCCCTTTGCATCATTTGATGCCATCGTACTAATCATTCATTGTGTTCTCATCCAAATCTTTGATTTAAACTACAAACAGCAATGGGGTAGCAACGATCCCTGGGAAACACCGCTAGTCACAGTCCTGCAGTCTGTAAAACAAACTTCCACCCTCACCCTCTGCTTCCTTTCACGATGAATTCTCTATCCAGTCAGCTAGCTCTCCCTGGATCACTTGTAATGAAACCTTCCAAAGCAGCCTATCATGCGGAACATTACCAAATACCCTGAGGTCTATATAAGTAAAGTCTACGGCTTTTCCCTTATCAATCTATTATGTTACTTCAGAAAATTCAATCAGATTTGTGAGACATGATCTCCGACGTACTATGCGAACTATCCGTAATCAGCCCTTCTCCATCCCTTAGACACATAGAAACATTGAAAATAGGTGTAGGAGGAGGCCATTCGGCCCTTCGAGCCAGCACCGCCATTCATTGTGATCATTGCTGATCGTCCCCAATCATAACCCGTGCCGGCCTTCTCCCCATATCCCTTGACTCCACTAGCCCCTAGAGCTCTATCTAACTCTCTCTTAAATCCATCCAGTGGCAGGGAATTCCACAAATTCACAACTCTGGGTGAAAAGGTTTTTTCTCACCTCAGTCTTAAATGACCTCCCTTTTATTCTAAGACTGTGGCCCCTGGTTCTGGACTCACCCAACATTGGGAACATTTTTCCTGCATCTTGCTTGTCTAATCCTTTTATAATTTTATATGTTTCTATAAGATCACCCCCTCATCCTTCTAAACTCCAGTGAATACAAGCCTAGTCTTTTCAATCTTTCCTCATATGACAGTCCCGCCATCCCAGGGCTCAATCTCGTGAACCTACCCTGCACTGCCTCAATCACAAGGATGTCCTTCCTCAAATTAGGAGATCAAAACTGTACACAATACTTCAGATGTGGTCTTACCAGAGCCCTATACAACTGCAGAAGAACCTCTTTACTCCTATACTGAAATCCTCTTGTTATGAAGGTCAACATTCCATTAGCTTTCTTCACTGCCTGCTGCACTTGCACGCCAACTTTTAGTGACTGGTGTACAACCAAGGTCTCGCTGCACCTCCACCTTACCTAACCTAACCCCATTGAGATAATATTCTGCCCCCTTGTTTTTGCCGCCAAAGTGGATAACCTCACATTTATCTATATTATACTGCATCTGCCTACTCACTCAACCTGTCCAGGTCACCCTGCAACCCCCTAACATCCTCTTCACAGTTCACACTGCCATCCAGCTTTGTGTCATCCGCAAACTTGCTAGTGTTGCACCTAATTCCCTCTTCCAAATCATTAATATATATGGTAAACAGTTGCTGCCCCAACACCGAGCCTTGCGGCACTCCACTCGCCACTGCCTGCCATTCTGAAAAGGGCCCGTTCACTCCTACTCTTTGCTTCCGGTCTGCTAACCAATTTTCTATGCATGTCAACACCCTACCCCCAATACCATGTGCTCTAATTTTAGTCACCAGTCTCCCGTGCGGGACCTTATCAAGGGCTTTCTGAAAGTCTAGATACACTACATCCACTGGCACCCCTTCATCCATTTTACTTGTCACATCCTCAAAAATTCCAGAAGAATAGCCAAGCATGATTTCCCTTTCATAAATGCATGTTGACTTGGACTAATCCTTTTACTGCTATCCAAATGCCCCATTATTACCTCTTTAATAATTGACTCCAGCATCTTTCCCACCACCGGTCAGTCTAACTGGTCTGTAATTCCCCGTTTTCTCTCTCGCTCCTTTCTTGAAAAGTGGGATAACATTAGCTATCCTCAAATCCACAGGAACTGAATCTATTGAATATTGGAAAATGATCACCAATGCGTCCACTATTTCTAGAGCCACTACCATGAGGACCCTGGGATGCAGACCATCAGGCCCAGGGGATTTATCATCCATCAGTCCCATTAGCCTACCCAATACTATTTCTCGCCTTATGAAATTTTCTTTCAGTTCCCCTACCCCCTTAGATCTTCTATCCTCCAGTACATCTGGGAGAATGTTTGTGTCTTCCTTAGTGAAGACAGATCTGAAGTACGTGTTCAACTCTTCTGCCATTTCCTTGTTACCCATAATAATTTCAACCATGTCTGCCTTCAAGGGACCCAAATTTGACTTTACTATTCTTTTCCTCTTAACATATCTAAAGAAGCTTTTACTGTCCTTCTTTATATTCCTGGCCAGCTTCCCCTCGTACTTCATCTTTTCAGCCCGTATTGCCCATTTTGTTTCCTTCTGTTGTCCTATGAAAGTTTCCCAATCCTCTGGCTTCCGGCTACTCTTTGCTGTGTTATACATTTTTCTTTTAGTTTTATTCTAATATATCCCTTAATATATCCCATTATAGATATATCGTTCCCCTTAATATTCTCCAGTCATTTGCCTACCACAGAAGTTAGGTCTCTGGTCTATGCCTTGTAGATCCTCTTAAATGCAGGACCTGATGGACAACCACATCCATTCATCCTGATCTTTGAGCATGACCACCTCGCTGTACCTTTAAATCGTGCCCCCTCTCCTTAGAGTCCTTGCCGAAGACTCACACTTGCCCTCTACACAGCACATTACCTCAACACAGCCACTACACAACACCTCCCAACAGGCTGCATCTTGCTGTTTTATTAGTTGCTCAATCAGCCAGGTTCGATGCTTCAAATAATCCGCACCATATATTCAAGTGCCCTGCTAAATTGTGAAGTCTTTTTTGTCCACGTCATTAATATAGGCTGTAAACCTGGGAGACCCAGCACTGGCCTTTGCAGCATCGGTCTAGTTAGTGACCCATTTATCCAAGTGAATGGGCTGCCAGGCAAGTGGCCAGTGTTATCCTGGATGGTGTCGGAGCTGCAACATCTCTTGACGTGTCCCTTGTGGTCCATGGGGAATGGTTTGAATGTGAAGAAACGAGTCGCTCAGTGCAAGATTTCAATACTGTTATACCACCAGGCCACAGGATGGAAATGGCTGATTCAGTTTAGTTTCTGGTTCAATGTTGACATTCCACACCCCTCCCTCCTCCCCCCATAACCTGCCCGCTCCCACCCCCAACACCGGGAGATTGATCGTGGTGGACAGTGGTTCACGGTTCACTTGGTAATCTTTTCATAGAAACATAGAAACTAGGTGCAGGAGTAGGCCATTCGGCCCTTCAAGCCTGCACCGCCATTCAATATGACCATGGCTGATCATCCAACTCAGTATCCTGTACCTGCCTTCTCTCCGTACCCCCTGATCCCTTTAGCCACAAGGGCCACATCTAACTCCCTCTTAAATATAGCCAATGATCTGGCCTCAACTACCTTCTGTGGCAGAGAATTCCAGAGATTCACCACTCTCTGTGTGAAAAATATTTTTCTCATCTCGGTTCTAAAAGATTTCCCTCTTATCCTTAAACTGTGATCCCTTGTTCTGGATTTCCCCAACCGGGACCAATCTTCCTGCATCTAGCCTGTCCAACCCCTTAAGAATTTTGTAAGTTTCTATAAGATCCCCCCTCAATCTTCTAAATTCTAGCGAGTACAAGCCGAGTCTATCCTGTCTTTCTTCATATGAAAGTCCTGACATCCCAGGAATCAGTCTGGTGAACCTTCTCTGTACTCTATGGCAAGAATGTCTTTCCTCAGATTAGGAGAGCAAAACTGTATGCAATACTCCAGGTGTGGTCTCACCACGACCCTGTACATCTGCAGTAGAACCTCCCTGCTCCTATACCCAAATCCATTTGCTATGAATGCTAACATACCATTCGCTTTCTTCACTGCCTGCTGCACCTGCATGCCTACTTTCAATGACTAGTGTACCATGACACCCAGGTCTCATTGCATCTCCCCTTTTCCTAATCGGCCACCATTCAGATAATAGTCCTGAATATCCTGTTTTTGCCACCAAAGTGGATAACCTCACATTTATCCACATTACACCGCATCTGCCATGCATCTACCCACTCACCCAGCCTATCCAAGTCACCTTGCAGCCTCCTAGCATCCTCCTCACAGCTAACACTGCCCCTCAGCATCGTGTCATCTGCAAACTTGGAGATGTTGCATTCAATTCCCTAGTCCAAATCATTAATATATATTGTAAATTGCTGGGGGGCATTCTGAAAAGGACCCGTTTACTCCTACTCTTTGCTTCCTGTCTGCCAGCCAGTTCTCTATCCACATCAAAACTGAACCCCTAATACTGTGTGCTATAAGTTTGTATACTAATTTCCTTCTTGTCTTTATCATTGTCTAATCCCACTATTATTATTCGGTTTACAGCAGAACGGCAGAATATGGTAACACCTATCCACACCACGGCTGAAGTTGGAAACAGGACTGCGGCTCCAGTGACCTCAACAACAAGGACAGACACAGGTGTGTTGCAGAATTCTTCATGATATAAATGTTGTCTTGATATCTGGTTTGCGTCTAATGCACAGTCCACAGGTCAGAAGGATAGGGGAATAAGGAAGGGACTGAGAACGAGAGGATGTTAACATCTGCAGGCAGTAGTTGAAAGGACAGAGGGAGTGATCGTAGAGGCGATTAATCATTCTCATTGAAGATTCAGATGTGCATCAATGCAGTGACTGGGGAGAGGCTTTCTGAGAAAGTGAAGAGTATAAGATGGTGCATGAATCGTGGCGACTCTTGTGTTTGGACTCTGTGTAGTCTGCACTGTTGGAGTTATTATGGCCCAAGTTGTGCCTCAGAGTCATAGAGGCACATGGCGTGGAACACGGCTCTTCAGCCCACCTTGTACACGTCACACAACATGGCCGATCTACTGTAGTCCCACAAGCCTGCGTAAGGCTCATGTCCCTCTAAACCTATCCTATCCATGTACTGATTTAACCATAAAATCCCCGACCCCACCCGAAACCTATGTCATTTGTTTCTTGATTCTCCTCCTCTGGGTAAAATACTGTGCATGTATCTATTTTATATACAATACAGAGTGTATCTCTTCCTCTCCTGATCCTGGTGTACAGGAGGATCACTGAATGTGTACACTTGACAAAGTATCATTGAAGCCAGGGAGCATGAGGCCACAGAGAGTGGAGCGATGGTGATGGGTGGGACACACTTGGTTGAAGGAGAGCATTTGCAAGGCGTTTCCAGTATCCATGAGTAAACTGGTGGTTCACGCATGTGGAAGATAATCCGAGGGAGATTAGCTGGATTCAACTACAGTGTTGCCTCAGGTGATAAGTGCATTTGCACCTCTTCATCAGTGCATTTGTCTACTGTGTTTTTGCTGTGATTTGTTCTCTGTCTGAACACCGGCTACGGAGATGATCACAGTCACCCAGTGCCCACCCTTCCCGCGTCACACACTGTCCCATCCCCCTGGGTCACACACTGTCCCATCCCCCTGGGTCACGCACTATCCCATCCCTTGGGGCCCATGCTCCCTGGGTCACACCATCACATGCTCCCTGGGTCACATTGTCACATACTCCCCAGGTCACACACTGTCCCATCCCCCTGGGTCACACACTGTCCCATCCCCCTGGGGCCCATGCTCCCTGGGTCACACCATCACATGCTCCCTGGGACAGATGCTATCCAACCCTCCCCTGCCCACACGCTGCTTCAGCCTCCCCGATCCTTCAGGCCGATGTAGGGGGCAACCGTAAGTTGGCAGAGAGGAGTGGCAACATAAAGCCTGGCAAGTGAGATGGATATTATTGAGGAGGTTATTTTTGATAGGTAGGTGGTTGAACAAAGGCTAAAATGAAAAATCAAGGTGTTAGGCAGAAGAATTGACTGTTGGAGATTGTGAAAATAAGGAAAGGCATATAGAAGGCAGGAAATGGGGAGGGGAGAAATTGGTGCTAGACAGTGGAGAGAGTGGGGGGGATAAAGCGGGTGTGTGGTTTGGATTGTTACTTAAAATTGGAGAATTCAATGTTCATACCATTGGATTGTAGGCTACCAAGCTGAATTTGAGTTGCTGTTCCTCCGGTGAGCATCTGTCCATGGACAGAGAGGTTGCTATGGAAATGGGAAGAGAGTTACAATGGTTGGCAATTGGCGAGACAAAGCATAGACCTGGCGATGTTTTGCCGAACACTTGCTTTATCCACCAAGACCTGCTGGATATTCCGGTTACTAACTATTTTTACTCCTCGCGCTGATTTCTCCCTTCCCCCTCCCTTTTCACATACATTAATTCATCTCGCTTCACAATTTGCAACTCTTCACTCCTTTTGCTTCATACCTGTCTTTTCATCTCTGGTTTTTGTCCAATTATCAGCCTATCAGAAACTCCCCTCACCTGTATCCAGTTTACCTACCAGGCTTTGACCTGTCCCTCCTCTTGTCCACATTTCTCCCCACTCACCCCCACCACATTCTGCCTGAAGAAAGGGCCAGACTTGAAATGTCACAGAAACATACAAACATAGAAAATAGGTGCAGGAGGAGGCCAATCGACCCTTCGAGCCAGCACCGCCATTCATTGTGATCATGACTGACCGTCCCCAATCAATAACCCGTGCCTGCCTTCTCCCCATATCCCTGCCTTCGCCACATATGTCACCTATCCATATTCTCCAGAGATGATGGTTGACCCACTGAGTTGCTCCAGCACATTGTATTATTCCGAGATTCTGTTTTGATCATTCTAATAGGGGGCAGGAACAGTCAGGGTGAGGGTTGCTGTTGTAGCTGGAGCCAAGGTGACTGATTCAGATGGTGTTTATCTTCTCTCTTTGAATACACAGATCTAACGCCTACATTCTCTGAGTTCCTGACACAGTGGAACGACGACCAATTGTTCCAGCTGACAAAATTCTATCGGGAGAGACTGAAGCAGGCGATTGAAGAAGGGGTTGAAAGTCTCGGCTTCATGATGAGATGGCAGGGATATTTCAGTGAACAGGAACACGGGGTAAGTGGAAGGATCACGGTGACTTATGTTTCCTGTCACAGAACTGACGTCATCGAGGGGGGAAGAGTGACCAATGCCAGTCCCACTCACCTCACACTCCCTGGGTTGAACAGCGCAATGGAGGCACTGATCTTTGATCAGTTTGTGTCCTGTAGATCTGGTGTCAGGAATACAACCTGACTGCAGGTAGATGGGACTATTGTTATATGGGACTAGGGGAAAATAAATGTTCGGCACAGGACTTGTAGGGCCGAGATGGCCTGTTTCTGTGCTGCAATTGTTATATGGTTAACCTGTGACCTGGGGATTTCTGAGAATTGTCCATTCTGATCCAGCTGTTCTTCCTACACATGCATCTTAGCACAACAGTCAGGGGGCAGTAAACTTGTAAACCAGAATCAAAAACGATAATACTTCTCAAGTGGCATCAGTTTCATTGGTCACATTTAGTTCAGTTCATAAATCCACCGAGCACATTGGGCATAAGCACAAGGAACTGCAGATGCTGGTTTACAAAAAAAACACACAATGTGCTGCACAAAATAACTCTGTACAAAAAGTACATTTACTAAAATCTACAATATAAATAAAAGTCAGTTATTTACACATCTGTGGGAAGAGAAGCCGAGTTAATGTGGAGTGAAAGGAGGGGATGAGCTGCAGGGAATGTGCAAGAGAGGGATATCTGTGATGGGGCAAAACTGGGATAGGTATAGAAATAACAAAGTTATCTGGTCAATGAGTGAATGCGGGCTTACAGAGGGTAAAAATATAGATGAAAGAACATAATTGCTTCAAAACGCAGAGCAGGTTGGACTGGACGCATCCATTCCCAGTGGGATGCAGTCCACTGTGCGTGTGTGGACGTGGTGTCGAAGGACGAGAAGCCGAAGCAAAGAAGTCAAAGCCAAATAGCCGAATGGAATAAAAGTCGAAACGCCAACGAACCAAGAGGGCGGGATGATGAAAAGCCAACTAACCGAAAGGCTGCGTCGCCTAAAAGCCAACTAACCGAATGGCCGCTCTGCCGAAACGTCAAAAAATAGGTTTGTGTGGGAAAGTGACCCCTACCCTCCCGTCTCCACCAGTCAGTGATGCGATGGACTCGGGGGTCTGGAACAATCGTTGACAAGTCCCGCCCCCTGGCGATCTCATGTCCGTTATTTGACTTTTCGACAGAGCGGGTTTCGGTTAGTTGGTTTATAGGCGACGCAGCCTTTCGGCTAGTTGGCATTTCGACACAGCGGCCATTCGGTGAGTTTGCTTTTAGGCAACGCATCCTTTTGGTTAGTTGGCTTCTAGTCACCCGCCCTCTCAGTTCGTTGCCGTTTCGGCTTTGTTTCCCGCTATTTGGCTTCCACTTCTTTGCTTCGGCTTCTCGTCCTTCAACGCCAGGTCCGGTACCGTCCATGTGAGGCCAAAAGGAATTGGATACATTTCACATCAATTTCAACACAGCCATCATTGGCCTGAATGGCCTGTTCCCGTGCTGTACTCTACTGTGTTCTCGGACACTCGGTCCAAGAGAGTTCAAGAGAGTTTATTGTCATGTGTCCCTGATAGAACAATGAAATTCTTGCTTTGCTTCAGCACACCAGAACATAGTAGGCACGAATACAGAACACATCTGTGTGTCCATATACCATTGCATAAATATATACACACATGAATAAATAAACGGATAAAGTGCAAATAAACAGATTATGGGCTATTAATGTTCAGAGTTTATCCGAGCCAGGTTTAATAGCCTGATGGCTGTGGGGAAGTAGCTATTCCTGAACCTGGTCGTTGGAGTCTTCAGGCTCCTGTACCTTCTACCTGAAGGTAGTGGGGAGATGAGTGTGTGGCCAGGATGGTGTGAATCTTTGATGATACTGCCAGCCTTTTTCAGGCAGCAACTGTCATAGATGCCCTCGATGGACGGGAGGTCAGAGCCGATGATGGACTGGGCAGTGTTTACTACTTTTTGTAGTCTTTTCCGCTCCAGGGCGCTCAAGTTTCCGAACCAAGCCACGATGCAACCGGTCAGCATGCTCTCGACTGTGCACCTGTAGAAGTTAGAGAGATTCCTCCTTGACAAACCGACTCTCCGTAGTCTTCTCAGGAAGTAGAGGCGCTGATGTGCTTTCTTTATGCGAGTTTCACACTGTCAGGCTCTGGGAGTACACAGTTTGTCAGCACAGTGTCATGGGTGTATGAACAAGCAATCCAATGCCTGCCACCACGCTCAAAACTTCCCGACAGATGGCGCAATGTGCTAAGTGTTCGGCTGGCAACCGGAAGGTAGCCGGTTCGAATCCCGCTTGGAGTGCATACTGTCGTTGTGTCCTTGGGCAAGACACTTCACCCACCTTTGCCTGTGTGTGAATGTGTGTGAGTGATTGGTGGTGGTCGGAGGGGCCGTAGGCGCAGATTGGCAGCCACGCTTCTGTCAGTCTGCCCCAGGACAGCTGTGGCTACAAAAGTAGCTTACCACCACCGAGTGTGACTGAGGAATGAATGAATAATGCGATGTAAAGCGCCTTGAGTATTAAAAAGGCGCTATATAAATCCCATCCATTATTATTATTATTATCACTGAACAGCATTGTCTCAGTCACTTCTCAATATATTCATTGTTGTTCTTCACAGGGTGTCGCTGAGCTTGTGGTAAAGGGAAACCGGAGAGACAGTTCCACACTCTTCCTCAGTCTGTTGATGGGGAAAGGCAACCGTGCTCGGCGGGTGATGTGGGAGTCCTTTGTGAAAATGCAGAATGAATTACCAAAGCTGGACAAAATACTGAAAGAAATCCAGGAGCTTGGTACGGTAAATCAACAACTGAACTGAATATCACATTGAAACGCTGGAGTTAACAATGTTATTCAAGTCTGGTTTAATGAATGCTCGTTGATTTGAACAGGTCCTGATCCACAAGAATACATGAACATCATCAGAGGTTTATCTGAATTACCCTCTCATATGGAAGGTGAGTGTTGAAATGTATAGTTCACACCAATGACTTGTTAGAATTGATGTAATACTGAAACTGTATGTGCAGAGCTTTGCAGAATCGGAAATCAGAAGATCAAAGGTTGAATTATTGGCACTGACACGGGAATTCACTATGGATTCTAATTATCTATTATCTAAATGGTGGCCGACTAGGAAAAGGGGAGATGCAGCGAGACCTGGGTGTCATGGTACACCAGTCATTGAAAGTGGGCATGCAGGTGCAGCAGGCAGTGAAGAAAGCGAATGGTATGTTAGCTTTCATAGCAAAAGGATTTGAGTATAGGAGCAGGGAGGTTCTACTGCAGTTGTACAGGGTCTTGGTGAGACCACACCTGGAGTATTGCGTACAGTTTTGGTCTCCAAATCTGAGGAAGGACATTATTGCCATAGAGGGAGTGCAGAGAAGGTTCACCAGACTGATTCCTGGGATGTCAGGACTGTCTTATGAAGAAAGACTGGATAGACTTGGTTTATACTCTCTAGAATTTAGGAGATTGAGAGGGGATCTTATAGAAACTTACAACATTCTTAAGGGGTTGGACAGGCTAGATGCAGGAAGATGGCTCCCGATGTTGGGGAAGTCCAGGACAAGGGGTCACAGCTTAAGGATAAGGGGGAAATCCTTTAAAACCGAGATGAGAAGAACTTTTTTCACACAGAGAGTGGTGAATCTCTGGAACTCCCTGCCACAGAGGGTAGTCGAGGCCAGTTCATTGGCTATATTTAAGAGGGAGTTAGATGTGGCCCTTGTGGTTAAGGGGATCAGAGGGTATGGAGAGAAGGCAGGTACGGGATACTGAGTTGGATGATCAGCCATGATCATATTGAATGGCGGTGCAGGCTCGAAGGGCCGAATGGCCTACTCCTGCACCTAATTTCTATGTTTCTATGTTTCTATGATTGCTCCTTCATCAGTTTAAATTTAGCTAATTAATTAATTAATTAATTTTAATTCAGGTTTAATTTAGCTTAGTTTAGTTTATTGTCACTAGAACCGAAGTGCAGCAAAAAGCTTTAGTTGCATTCTGCCATGACAGCAGAAAGGCAATATGTGATTATAATCGAGCCATTTACACTGTAAAGAAGGTAAACAAAATTGCTAGAGAAACTCAGCGGGTGCGGCAGCATCTATGTAGTGAAGGAAATAGGTAACGTTTTGGGTTGAAACCCTTCTTCAGACTGATGCAGGGTGGAGGGGCGGGAAGAAGAAAGGAAGAGGAGGAGCCAAAGGGCTGAGGGAGAGCTGAGAGGGGAGGAGACAGCGAGGGCTACCGGAAATTGGAGAAGTCAATGTTCAGGCTGCTGGGGTGCAGCCTGCCCAAGCGGAATACGAGGTGCCGCTCCTCCAGTTTCCGGTGGTGCTCACTCTGGCCATGGAGGAGGCCCAAGACAGAAAGGTCTGATTTGGACCTTCGATTCTCCAGCATCTGCAGTTTCTTCTTGTACACTGTAAAGATACATGATAAGGGAATAATGTTTAGTGCCAGGTAAAACGAGGAAGGTCCGATCAAGGATAGTCCGAGGGTAACCAAAGAGGCAGATAGTAGTTCACAGATCAATTGATCTCTGACGTACACTGGAACCTTTACACTGCCATCATTTCAGCTTCTCCAGGAGTTAATTGTACAAGACTTTGCAATGTATCAGATCTGTGAAATCCAGTACTCTCCCGGGGAGACTGTGCGTGCAGTAATGCCCCACATACTCCTGGATGGGCCCTGACACACTGTTTAACCCCACACACTCCTTGACAGGGTCTTGACACACTGAAAATATGTAGATTCTTAGAACATTCCTGAAAGTCCACAATGTCTATCGTCTTGAATCACGAGGTTCGCTCCACCACAGTGAACATAAACCTGAATGAATCTGATCTGTTTCTCTCTCCCCTGCGTCTGGACAAGGCAAGAACAGCGTTTCTCTGGTCTTCACTGTCTACCCGACAATCCTCCTCACTCAACTGATGATCTCTCCCTCCTCCCCCTCCCCCTCCCCCTCCCCCTCCCCCTCCCCCTCCCCCTCTCCCTCTCCCTCTCCCTCTCCCTCTCCCTCTCCCTCTCCCTCTCCCTCTCCCTCTCCCTCTCCCTCTCCCTCTCCCTCTCCCCCTCCCTCTCCCTCTCCCTCTCCCTCTCCCTCTCCCTCTCCCTCTCCCTCTCCCTTTCTCTCCCTTCCTTCCCACACTGATTCCCCCTTCCCCACATGTGCTGCCTGTGCTGCTGGGTATTTCCATCGAGGTGCCCCACTTACAGAAGACCCAATGCCCTTTACCCTGTCTGTGCCCAGCAGATCAACACTGGGTTCTTCAAAGTCTGTCTTCAAACCCAAAGGAAACACTGTGTTTGTCATGGGAGAATCAACTATAGGACACGGAGGGACCAGTGAACTGTCTTGGTTCTTGGTTTCTTGGTCCTCCAAAATATTCCAAATGGAATTGAAACTTAAGCTGTCCTTTCACAGTGCAGTTAATATCACAATCTACTTGGCTGGTGATTTTCTCAGCCATGGCTCGCTGTCATTTCGCACGTCTGTAACCAGGTTTTACCTCACTCCATTGAAATCCGTCAATTTAATTGAAGGGCATTGAACTTATTCTTGTCATCATGAATGTTGAGTTTTGAGTTGAGCTATCTAACATTGTGTCCATTATCTGCCTGTTCCCGTGCAAGATGTTCAACAGAAACACAAGGAGACTCTGCGAGCACAGACTGAAACACTGAGAGTGAACACCATCCTGATGAAGGAGAAGGTTAAGGTTTTCCAGTTGCTTGATCGATACGCTGAGCTCACAATCATCTCCACTGTTCGAGATCGGACACTGGTGGAACATGAGCTGCTGGCAAGAGGTCGGGACCATGAAGAGTGGAGAGAGAAATGTCTCCGGGAAAAACTGGAAAAAATCAGGACAGATCAATTGTTCTACAGCAGCTTTACCCGGAATAAATCCGGATCTGGGAGTTCAGCAACAGTGGCCGGAGACCCGGGGATCGGAAAAACAACAATGGTGCAAAAGATTGTTCATGACTGGGCCACGGGGAAAATATACCAAAACTTCCAGTTTGTCTTCAGTTTCAAATTCCGGGATTTAAACACTATTAACTGCAGAGTAACCCCGAGGGAACTGATTCTGGATCAGTATCCTTACTTTGGGAATATCCTGGGAGAGGTCTGGAAGAACCCAGAGGGATTGCTGTTTATATTCGATGGTCTGGATGAATTCAAGTGCAGAATCGATTTTGCTGACAGTCGGAGAGACACAGAGCCTAAGCACCAGTGCCCAGATCCAGAGTGGTGGTGTGAAGTGTCTGACATTGTGTACAGTTTAATCCAGCACAAGCTGCTCCCAGGGTGCTCAGTGCTCGTGACCACCCGCCCCACTGCGTTACATTTACTGGAAAAGGCAGATATCAGTGTCTGGGCTGAAATCCTGGGATTTGTTGGTGAGAAACGGAAGGAATATTTCACCAGGTATTTTGAAGATCAGACGGTGGCAGCAGCTGTTTTCAAACATGTGAAGGAGAACGAGATCCTGTACACCATGAGCTACAACCCCTCCTACTGCTGGATCCTCGGCCAGACACTGGGCCCCTTCTTCACACAAACACACCGGGACCCGCAGCATGTTCCCACGACCATCACACAACTATATTGCTACTTTATTTACAACATCCTGAAAAACCACGGCCGTGAGATTGAGAGCCTCCGTGAGGTGTTACTGAGGGTTGGTCAGATGGCCTTCACTGGAGTGGCTGAGAAGAACATTGTGTTCACAGATGAAGATTTGATCAAATACAATCTGCAGCCTTCCCAGTTCCTGTCCGGGTTCCTGATGGAACTTTTGGAGAGAGAGGATTCAGCCCGGAGCGTGGTGTACACCTTCCCGCACCTCACCATCCAAGAGTTTGTAGCCGCACTTGCACAATTCCTGACTGTAGATCCCGGGAATATCGTGAAATTCCTGTCTGAAGCCCACAGCAAGACAGACGGGCGATTTGAAATATTTCTCCGTTTTGTCGCTGGTCTCTCCTCCCCACGGTCAGCTCGGGTCCTGGAGGAGTTTCTGGGTCCATTTCCTAATGAAACAACCTGCCGAGTGATTGACTGGGTGAAGGAGGAGGTTAAACACCAGGCTGGAAACACAGAGAGTGAAGCTGATAAACGGAGGCTCCTGAACACGCTTCACTACCTGTTTGAGTCTCAGAATCCTGGACTGGCTCAGCAGACACTGGGATCTGTGGAAACACTTTCATTCTATGAACTGGGACTGACGCCGATTGACTTTGCGGTCCTGTCTCATGTCATCAGGTTCTGTGATACAATCAAACACCTCAATCTGGAGGACTGCCGCATTCAGTGTGAAGGTCTCCAGCGGCTGGGACCGGCTCTGCACAAGTGTCAGCGCTTGAGGTAACTGTCCGTTTGACGCTAACACTGAACTGCAAAATTGTTTCACTATTTTGGTATTAAGTCCAGCACCCCTTCTACTGGGCCGAGCGACCGTCACTGTGCATGGGGGGCACACCTCCTATTTTACCCTCCTCCATCCCCCCCCCTCCCTCCCCCGGGTCACCAGTGGTCGACTCCATCCCCCCTCCGGCTGGTCACCAGTGGTCGACTCGGTTTAACCTCCCCCGGGTCACCAGTGGTCGACCCCTTCCCCCCTCCCTGGGTCACCAGTGGTCGACTCCGCCCCCCCTCCAGCTGATCACCAGTGGTCGACTCCGTCCCCCCTCCCCGGGTCACCAGTGGTCGACTCCATCCCCCCTCCCCGGGTCACCAGTGGTCGACTCCGTCCCCCCCTCCCCCGGGTCAGGCGTGTTGTAGCCGTTCTCTGCACAGGGAACATTTCACAGTCGTCGGGGAATGAGAATAAATGGTGAAAGACTCCAAACACCGCAACCACAGAGATGTATTCAATCATTTGCTGAGGTGCTTCCAGAAATATTAATTTCTGAGAAGTTATCTCTGCCCCGGGGTTTGTATCAGTTTGTTTCTTACTCTGTCTGTTTGTGTTTAGACTGGGTTTCAATGACCTGGGAGATTCTGGAGTGAAACTGGTGTCTGCGGCTCTGCAGAACCCGGACTGTAAAATACAGACTCTGAGGTAAGTCCCAGACTGTGAGAGATTGTGTTTACACTCACTGGGTGTCTGACACTGAATATTAATATGATCAGTAATTGTGTCACTGATAAACACTGGGGATTTGCACCATCTCCTGTCTCTCTGTGTCCCTCACCCTCACTCTCTCTCATCTCCAGGCTGGCTTATGTCGGTCTCACAGATTCTGGAGCCAAGGATCTCGTCTCCGCTCTTAGTACAAACCACTCACTGACAGAGCTGGACCTGAGTGGTAATAAACTGGGAGATTCTGGAGTGAAACTGGTGTCTGCGGCTCTGAGGAACCCGGACTGTAAAATACAGAGACTGTGGTAAGTCCCAGACTGAGAGAGATTGTGTTTACATTCACTGGGTGTCTACTGAGTTAGATAGAGCTCCAGGGGCTAGTGGAATCAGGGGATATGGGGAGAAAGCAGACATGGGTTATTGATTGGGGACAATCAGCCATGATCACAATGAATGGCGGTGCTGGCTCGAAGGGCCGAATGGCCTCCTCCTGCACCTATTTTCTTTATATATATGACACAGAACATTAATATGATCAGTAATTGTGTCACTGAAAACACTGGGGATTTGCACTGTCTCCTGTCTCTCTGTGTCCCTCACCCTCACTCTCTCTCATCTCCAGGCTGAACGGTGTCAGTCTCACAGATTCTGGTGCCGAGGATCTCGTCTCCGCTCTCAGTACAAACCACACGGTGACGGAGCTGTGGCTGTCACACAACTATCTCACAGACCGATCTGTCCCCGCTCTCCGCCGCCTCATACTGAACCTCCTGAGACTGAAGCAGATCGGGTGAGTGTTTGTGTTAATGTTTAATGTGATAAAATATCAGGGGTTCCGCGGGCTTCTTTCTCCTGTGATTTTGTTCTGTAAGTGTTGTTGAAATATTAACCCCAGTCCCTGTTATTGGCACTGTTGTTTCATCTGTTTATTTCCTCTTTATTCCTCGACTTGTTTCAGGCTGGAGAATAAGTTCAGTGCGGATGGACGGAACCAGCTGAAGAGTCTGCAGGGAATCAGACGCGGACTGAGTGTAACCGTGTGAACATCTCGGGGTGTGAACGTCACTGACCTGGGGAACGGAATATTGTTGGCTGATTCCCCGCTCTCCCATTTAAATGGCCGCCCTCCCCTTTAAACACCAACGCTTCCCGGGCCGGCCGGGCAGTGATGTCAGAGGCGGCCCTGCCCGCTGTCACGTGACCCGGGTACGCGGTGATGCTGCTGCTGACACCGGATATCCGGTGCTGACCCAGTGGGGGACGAGGGAATTGCAGCTGGATCTGCAGGATCCCAGATGTGACTTTATCAGCTCCTGCTGTGGATTGATAGTGACAACAGCAGCAGCAACATTGTTCAAACTGTTCATTCACACAGCAATGTCTGTTACTGCTGTATTGTCTGTAAATCAAATGTAAATAGTTAATGACAGTAAATGACATTGAAATTTAGTGGATGTCTAGATTACTAATATTCGCAGAACTCAATAAACACTGGGCAACTAACATCTACAGAAGTTTACAAGAATTATCCCATGAGGGGGTGGGTCACATCCACAGCATGTCTATATGCTGTGACTAGACTTTTTTTTTTTTTAGCTTGTCTGTTACACTCTTTATTTATCCTTTTTAAGGCACTTTTTTTTGGGAGAGGCCTGGAGGGGTCTGGAATTGGGCTCAGCAACCAAATGTCTATGTGAAACAAGGAAAACCATGTAAGCTTTAATGCAAGACAATCCTTGGAAAACTGGAGGAATCACCTTTTGTAGTTGGAACGTTAGGGGGGTTAATGAGCCAATTAAAAGGGGCAAGTTCTTAGCCCATCTAAAATCTATTAATACTGATATAATATTTTTACAGGAGACGCATCTTAAGCATGGAGCTCATAACAGGCTGAAGGCTAACTGGATTGGGCAATTATATCATTCTACTTTCGTTTCTAAAGCTAGAGGTACTGCAATCATAATTTGTAAAGGCATACGATTCAAACACAAAGCCACCATAGCCGATAAGGAGTGTAGATACATTATAGTATCTGGGGAGTTATATTCAACTGATATTACTATGGTGAATATCTACGCCCCCAATTTTGACAACCTACAATTTTTTAATAAAATAATTAACATAATCTCAGACATCACCCAGCAAAATCTGATAATTGTAGGAGACTTCAATTGTGTACTGGACCAATATCTGGATAGATCCTCACAGCAAAGGAGATATAATACAAAATCAAAATCCAGCGAACTTCTAAACACTTACATAAAAAATACAAACATAACCAATGTATGGAGGTTTGCTAATCCATCCGGAAGAGAATATTCTTTTTATTCAGCCGTTCACAAAACGTATACACGTATTGATTATTTTCTGGTGGACACAGAATTAATTCCTTTTACAATAAATCCCAAATATCGTAATAATATTATTTCCGATCATTGTCCATTACCATTCTCCTTAAAATTAGAAGGAATGCATAATAAAAAAAATGTTCTGGAGATTTAATCCTCAAATATTAACCGATCCAGGTTGCTGTGAATATTTGAAGCAACAGATGGAACTATTTTATGAGACAAATGACACACCTGGTATTTTGGCCTCTTTATTATGGGAATCTTTTAAGGCCTTTATCAGAGGTTCTATTATCTCATATCAAGCGTATCAAAATAAAAAAAACAGGTCGGAACAATTGGAATTAGAAGAACAGATTAGACAGCTTGATTTAGAAAATGCTACCGATCCCTAGTAAGTAAGTAAGTAAGTTTTATTTATATAGCACGTTTTAAGTCAACTCGCATTGACACCAAAGTGCTTTACAAAAATTAAATAATAAGTTCCATTACAAACCATAGAAAAAGGTTAAAAAAAAAAGAATAAAATGGACACAACACATTATAGAGTTCAACACAAACGTCCCCCCACAGCAGAATCAAAACTTTCCACTGTGGGGAAAGGCACCAGAAAGTTAAGTCCTCTTCCTCTGTGAAACACCCGAGGTCGGGGCCCATTTGTGGCCTTGCAGCCGGTCTGATGATTTTCAGGGCCCTCTTGCCGTGAAGATGGAACTTCGGCGTCGGGTGAAACATTCCTCAGCGGCTTGGTAAAGTCTGGAGCGGCTGCCTCCTCCCTGGAGACTGGGGCACTCGTAGTCCTCAGGCCGCGCCGGTTGGAGCTCCGACCCTGGTGAACTCGATCCCTGGCTCTGCAGCGCTCCAAATCCAGCGCTGCTCTATTCACAACTATTCCCTCTATTCACAAACGCAATAAGATAGCAATATTAAAATTTAAGTTAAATCAAATTATTTCTGCAAGAGTTATTAAGTTATTTCAATATACTAAGCAAAAAAACTTTGAATTTGGTGACAAACTGCACAAACTTCTGGCACGTCAGCTGAGAGAAATGGAAAAAAATCACACCATCCAAAAAATTGGATCAGAAAAAGGTGAGCTGCTAACACTCCCTAAATAATAATAATAATACATTTTATTTATGGGCGCCTTTCAAGAGTCTCAAGGACACCTTACAAAAATTGAGCACGGGTAGGAAAAACATGTATGCAGAATGAAATAAATAGTAGAGACATGACTAGTACACAAATTAAAGCCAGAATTCAATTCAAAACACAATATGAGGCAATTCAAGCACAGATGAAAAGGGAGGGGGACGTGGGGCTAAGGATAGGCAGAGGTGAAGAGATGGGTCTTGAGGCGGAATTGGAAGATGGTGAGGGACACGGAATTGCGGATCAGTTGGGGGAGGGAGTTCCAGAGCCTGGGAGCTGCCCTGGAGAAGACTCTGTCCCCAAAACTGCGGAGGTTGGATTTGTGGATGGAGAGGAGACCGGCTGATGTGGATCCGATGGACCGTGAGGGTTGGTAGGGGGAGAGGAGGTCAGTGAGATATGGGGGGGGGGGGCAGATGGTGGAGGGCTTTGTAGGTGAGGACCAGGATTTTGTAGGTGATCCGGTGGGAGATGGGAAGCCAGTGAAGTTGTTTGAGGACTGGAGTGATGTGATGCCAGGATTTGGTGTGGGTGATGAGTCGGGCGGCTGCATTCTGGACCAGTTGGAGTCGGTTGATGCAGTTGGAGCTGATGCCAAGGAGAAGTGAGTTGCAGTAATCCAGTCGGGAGGAGATGAAGGCATGGATGAGTCTTTCAGCAGCCGGGAGGTGTGAGAGAGGGTCTGATTTTGGCGATGTTGCGGAGGTGAAAGAAGGAGGTTTTAATGACATGGTGGATGTGAGGCTCAAGGGAGAGGGTGGAATCAAAGATCACGCCAAGGTGGCGGGCCTGGGGAGATGGGGAGACAGTGGTGCCGTCGATGGTGAGAGTGGTGTTATTGATTTTGCTGAGTGTGGATTTGGAGCCTATGAGGAGGAATTCTGTTTTATCGCTGTTGAGTTTGAGGAAGTTATGTTGCATCCAGGTTTTTATAACTGACAAACAGGTATAAAGGTGTCAATTAAAGATTTTTACAATTCTATAAAAATGTATACACACCTAGAACTTCAGTAGAAACTATAAAGATTAAAAACTGACAATTGCAATCTTCCGTCACTCAATGCGGCGGAACGTGAATAACTAGGAGTGCAGATTACAGTAAAAGAAATTGAAGAGACTATTAAATCACTGAATAATGGTAAAACGCCAGGCCCAGATGGGTTCAGTAATGAATTTTATATAACATTTCATGAATTAATTTCTCCTCATTTACAAACCCTTTATATACATGCATTTAAAGAACTGATGCTACCACAAACTTTAGCCGAATCACCTATTCCACTTATACCCAAAAAACATAAAGATCTTGAAGAGCCAGGATCATGTAGAGCAATAACTCTTATTAATACAGACCAGAAAATATTAGCTAAAACCCATGAAAGAAGACTAAGTAAGTACGTTTGTAAATTAATACACTCTGATCAAACTGGTTTATCCCCAAGAGACATTAGTTCAATAACTTGAGACGCTTGTTTAATATAATGTACTCACACAGAACGATAAACAAAGACATATCAATTATTTCCTGCAGAAAAAGCATTTGACCAAATAGAATGGGAATATCTTTTTACAGTATTGCAAAAATTCAGTGAGTGACGCTGATAAACAGAGTCTCCTGAATATGATGCACTACCTGTTTGAGTCTCTGAATCCTGCACTGGCTCAGCAGACACTGGGATCTGTGGAAACACTTTCATTCTATGAACTGGGACTGATGCCGATTGACTATGCGGTCATGTCTCATGTCATCAGGTTCTGTGATACAATCGAACACCTCAATCTGGAGGACTGCCGCATTCAGTGTGAAGGTCTCCAGCGGCTGGGACCGGCTCTGCATAAGTGTCAGTACTTGAGGTAACTGTCCGTTTGACGCTAACACTGAACTGCAAAATTGTTTCACTATTTTGGTATTAAGTTCTATTGGGCCAAGTGACCGTCACTGTGCACTGGGGGCACCCCTCCTATTTTACCCTCCTCCATCGCCCCCTCCTCCGGGTCACCAGTGGTCGACTCTGTCCCCTCACCCTCGGGTCACCTGTGGTCGACTCTGTCCCCCCACCCCCGGGTCACCAGTGGTCGACCCCTTCCCCCCTCCCTGGGTCACCAGTGGTCGTCTCCATTCCCCCTCCCCCGGGTCACCAGTGGTTGACTCCGTTCCCCCTCCCCCGGGTCACCAGTGGTCGACTCCGTTCCCCCTCCCCCGGGTCACCAGTAGTCGACTCCGTTCCCCCTCCCGCTGGTCACCAGTGGTCGACTCCGTTCCCCCTCCCCCGGGTCACCAGTAGTCGACTCCGTTCCCCCTCCCCCGGGTCACCAGTGGTCGACCCCTTCCCCCCTTCCCCGGGTCACCAGTGGTCGTCTCCATTCCCCCTCCCCCGGGTCACCAGTGGTTGACTCCGTCCCCCCTCCCGCTGGTCACCAGTGGTCGACTCCGTCCCCCCTCCCGCTGGTCACCAGTAGTCGACTCCTTTCCCCCTCCCCCGGGTCACCAGTAGTCGACTCCGTTCCCCCTCCCGCTGGTCACCAGTGGTCGACTCCGTTCAATAACTTGAGACGCTTGTTTAATATAATGTACTCACACAGAACGATAAACAAAGATATCAATTATTTCCTTAGATGCAGAAAAAGCATTTGACCAAGTACAATGGGAATATCTTTTCACAGTATTGCAAAAATTCCAACTAGGAGAACATTTTATTTCATGGATAAAGTTGCTATATAACAATTCGACTGCCAGAATACTGACTAATCAAACTAGTCACCTAAATTTCAATTATCCAAGGGCAACAGACAAGGGTGCGTATTATTACCAATGTTATTTGCCCTTGCTATAGAAAGTATAAGAGTACATCCGACCATTCATGGCTATAATACTAAATATACTAATAATAAGATTTCATAATATGCAGACGATGTACTATTATATATTACCAACTCCCAAGTCAGTATCCCAAATATACTGAATCTCATAGAACAATTCAGATCCTTCTCAGGGTATAGAATAAACTGGAACAAAAGTGAAATTATGCCGATAAAACCTCAAGACCCTTCACATCACCTAAAATTTCCCTTTAGAATTGCTATGGAAAAATTTAAATATCTTGGAGTCTACGTGACTAGAAAATATCCCTCCTTATTTCAAGCAAATTTTCCACCATTAATCATCAAATTAAATGCCCTTATTCAATTTTGGAAAACACTTCCGATTTCCCTTATAGGTAGAGTAAATGCCATAAAGACGATTTTCCTTCCACAACCTGTACCTATTTTAATCAATACCGATTTTCCTCCATAAAAACATTTTTAAAAAACTCGACTCCGTGATTACAAACTTTATCTGGGATTATAAAACTCACAGAATTCACAAACAACATTTATATAAACCAAAAGAAATCGGTGGACTGGCTCTCCCTAATTTTCTTCTCTATTACAGAGCAACTAATATTAAAAATAGTAAGATTAAACGAGAACTTACCAGTTTGAAGTTTGATCTTTATTTTATGAGGAGTTACATTGAGGGATTACGTGAAGAGCCCGCCAGCCCGTATGCGCGTCAATCTTCAAAGCAGCGGTGTGAAATCACAGTAAACAGTTGTTGAATTGAACATAGTAAGATTAAAGAAATTAGAATACCAGCTGACCTTTATGATATGAGGGTTGGGAGTGGATGGCACGTAATCCCTCATCGTACCTCCTCATAAAATAATGATCAAACTTCAAACTGGTAAGTTCTCATTTAATCTTACTATTTTACTTCGGAGTCACGTGAGTGACTATGTGAAGATTTCAAAGTTCTGTGATTTCATGCCGTGGAAATGAGTCCATGCGTCACACACTGCATCAGTTGACCAAGGATGAGCGAACATTAATAATGCATTCAGACATGACATAGATATAGACATGTTGATGCTTTTTAATGAACAAATGCTTTTTAATGAACACGCCTCAATCGGGAAGAAACTATAAAACAGAACCAAAATAGAGTTGGAAAATAGCCCCGGTCTGGCAATGGGTTAGTTCTAAAAAGTTTGGAAAGATCATTCATTTGACCATCCTGCAGCTGCTAGGATATGGTCCAGCGAAACTGCTGATGATGTTGCAGCCCTGGTGGAGTGAGACTTGAAAATGTCAGTGTTCACTCCTGTATAAGCCAGAACCCATTTCAACCACCCGGAAATGGTCTGTACTGATACCTTATGAGGCTTTATGTAACTAACAAACATTGCTAGTTCAGAGTCTCTAAGGCTCTTAGTGACCTTAACATACTGGTGTAGATGTGTGACCACACGCAAACAAATGATGCCCCTGGTCTACTCTGCTTGACTAAGTCATAAACATAAATGTTATTTTGCCTGCAGATGTAATCATCCTGTCCAGTCACAGCTTATGCAATGACTGGGCCCATTGCACTGAACCCAGCGCCATGAGCATAACCACTTTGTAAGTGAGTTTGACCAAGGACAAGGATGTAGCTGGAGCCCAACGGCAAAGCGGCATTAGCACAATGTTAACATCCCATATCTCTGCGTACCTGGGCCTGGGAGGTTTTGAGTTGAAGATACCCTTCATAATCCAGATATCAGAGGGTGAGACCCGGCAGAGTGGATCCTGCTCCCCGCAGCCAATATGATGAGAAGGCACGTTTGGCACAGTTAATGGCACTATAACTTAATGATTGTCAAAGACCCATATAAAACTGA
Organism: Amblyraja radiata; assembly: GCF_010909765.2. Classification (NCBI taxonomy): domain Eukaryota; kingdom Metazoa; phylum Chordata; class Chondrichthyes; order Rajiformes; family Rajidae; genus Amblyraja; species Amblyraja radiata. The sequence continues at coordinate 49,441,135 of NC_045973.1, forward strand.
ACTTCAAGACGTCAGTCATCCGTGCCGAATTATATGTAATATTAGCATTTAAACAAAATATTTCCCATCTTCTAATGAGGAAATGTACTGTTTTTTGGTGCTATCCCTGCAATCTGCAGTGATCACGTCCGTGGTTCGGTCTGACAACCCGAGCCGCAGGAACGGTCTTCTCAGAGTCTGCGTCAATGAATTGATTTTTTCATGCTGAGGATGGTTTCCCGAATCACGGGCTAAACCAGCAATTTTTGTGTCTAGAATAAACATATCAGGTTCTATTAGCATTCCCAACGTCAGCAGGAACCATGGCTGTATAGGCCAGTCTGGCACTAAGAGAAATGCCTGAAGCGGGAACTTGCTGAATTTTTGCAAGACCCGACTGATGAGGCAAAATGGAGGAAAGACATAAAAGGACATTCTTCCCCAGTGTAGCGAGAATGCATCCATCGCCACTGCCATGCCACATATTTTTTGCAACTGGTGATTGAGCCTGGTTACAAAACATCTCGATTTTCGGACAATGTCATTAAATACTTTATGATCCCACATCCATTCTGTGTTATCATTGATTTTACATGATGATACACCAGCGCCAAATGAGGTTATGTAAACTATCACAGGATACTGAGTTGATTGCACCCATGTGATTAATATATGCCACCACCAAAGTGTATCAACTTGGAGTTGAGCATGCAGGTTTATGCATATGTGCACAATAACCTTTAACCCATAGAATGCACCCAGTGCCTACAGGTAGTTGATACCATATAACTGAAGAATTGGTAATTTATGCAAATCGTATCTGCCTCCGTAACTAGAGAGGGTATTAGTAATTTTCCATCTTAGAGCATTAGCATCAGGTTGTAATATAACTGAAGATTTACTGACCAAAAGTTATTAGCAATACTGATACTGTTCGTCCACCATTGTAACTTTAGAAACATAGAAACATAGAAACATAGAAAATAGGTGCAGGAGTAGGCCATTCGGCCCTTCGAGCCTGCACTGCCATTCAATATGATCATGGCTGATCATCCAACTCAGTATCGTGTACCTGCCTTCTCTCCGTACCCCCGATCCCTTTAGCCACAAGGGGCACATCTAACTCCCTCTTAAATATAGCCAATGAACTGGCCTCAACTACTTTCTGTGGCAGAGAGTTCCAGAGATTCACCACTCTCTGTATGAAAAATGTTTTTCTAATCTCGGCCCTAAAGGATTTCCCCTTCATCCTTAAACTGTGACCCCCTTGTCCTGGACTTCCCCAACATCGGGAACAATCTTCCTGCATCTAGCCTGTCCAACCCCTTAAGAATTTTGTAAGTTTCTATAAGAACCCCCCTCAATCTTCTAAATTCTAGCGAGTACAAGCCGAGTCTATCCAGTCTTTCTTCATATGAAAGTCCTGACAACCCAGGAATCAGTCTGGTGAACTTTCTCTGTACTCCCTCTATGGGAAGAATGTCTTTCCTCAGATTTGGAGACCAAAACTGTACGCAATACTTCAGGTGCGGTCTCACCAATATCCTGTACAACTGCAATAGAACCTCCCTGCTCCTATACTCAAATCCTTTTGCTGTGAATGCTAACATACCATTTGTTTTCTTCACTGGCTGCTGCACCTGCATGCCTACTTTCAATGACTGGTGTACCATGACACCCAGGTCTCGTTGCATCTCCCCTTTTCATAATCTGCCACCATTCAGATAATAGTCTTATTTCCTGTTTTTGCCTCCAAAGTCGATAGCCTCACAATTATTCACATTATACTGCATCTGCCATGCATTTGTCCACTCACCCAACCTATCCAAGTCACCTGGCATCCTGCTCACAGCTAACACTGCCGCCCAGCTTCATGTCATCTGCAAACTTGGAGGTGGTGCATTCAATTTCCTCATCCAAATCATTAATATATATTGTAAATAGCTGGGTACCCAGCACCGAGCCTTGCTGTACACCACTTGTCACTGCCTGCCATTCTGAAAAGGACCCGCATACTCCTATTCTTTGCTTCCTGTCTGCCAGCCAGTTCTCTATCCACATCAATACTGAACCCCCAATAACGTGTGCTTTAAGTTAGCACACTAATCTCTTATGTGGAACCTTGTCGAAAGCCTTCTGAAACTCCAGATATAACACATCCACTGGTTCTCCCTTATCCACTCTACAGGTTACATCCTCGAAAAATTCTATAAGATTCGTCAGACATGATTTACCTTTCATAAATCCATGCTGACTTTGTCCAATGATTGCACCATTTTCCAAATATGCTGCTATCCCATCTTTAATAACTGACTAGCAGTTTCCCCACTATGGATGTTAGACTAACTGGTTTGTAATTCCCTGTTTTCTCACCCCCTCCCTTTTTAAAAAGTGGGTTACATTAGCTACCCTCCAATCATCGGGAACTACTCCAGAATCTAAAGAGTTTTGAAAAATTATCACTAATGCATCTACTATTTCTGGGGCTACTTTCTTGAGTACTCTGGGATGCAACTTATCTGGCCCTGGGGATTTATCAGCCTTTAATCCATTCAATTTACCTAACACCACTTCCCGGCTAACCTGGATTTCACTCAGTTCCTCCATCTCATTTGACCCGCGGTCCCCTGCTATTTCCGTCAGATTATTTATGTCTTCCTTAGTGAAGACGGAACAAAAGTAGTTATTCAATTGGTCTGCCATGTCCTTGTTCCCCATGATCAATTCACATGTTTCTGACTGCAAGGGACCTACATTTGTTTTAACTAATCTCTTTCTCTTCACATATCTATAAAAACTTTTGCAGTCAGTTTTTATGTTCCCTGCCAGTTTTCTTTCATAATCTATTTTCCCTTTCCTAATTAAGCCCTTTGTCCTCCTCTGCTGGACTCTGAATTTCTCCCAGTCCTCTGGTAGGCTGCTTTTTCTGGCTAATTTGTACACTTCATCTTTTGTTTTGATAATATCCCTGATTTCCCTTGTTATCCACGGATGCACTACCTTCCCTGATTTATTATTTTGTCAAACTGGGATGAACAATTGTTGTAGTTCATCCATGCAGTCTTTAAATGCCTTCCATTAAATATCCACCGTCAACCCTTTAAGAATCAATTGCCAGTCAATCTTGGCCAATTCACGTCTCATACCCTCAAAGTTACCTTTCCTTAAGTTCAGAACCCTTGTTTCTGAATTAACAATGTCACTCTCCATCCTAATGAAGAACTCAACCATTTTATGGTCACTCTTGCCCAAGGGGCCACGCACAACAAAACTGCTAACTAACCCTTCCTCATTACTCAATACCCAGTCTCGAATAGCTTGCTCTCTCGTTGGTTCCTCTACATGTTGGTTTAGAAAACTATCCCGCATACATTCAAAGAAATCCTCTTCCTCAGCACCCCAGCCAATTTGATTCACCCAATCTATATGCAGATTGAAGTCACCCATTATAACTGTTTTGCCTTTGTTGCACGCATTTCTAATTTCCTGTTTGATGCCTACCCCAACTCCACTACTACTGTTAGGTGGCCTATATACAACACCCACTAGCGTTTTCTGCCCCTTAGTGTTTCGCAGCTCTACCCATATCAATTCCACATCCTCCAAGCTAATGTCCTTCCTTTACATTGCATTAATCTCCTCTCTAACTAGCAATGCTACCCCACCTCCTTTTCCTTTCTGTCTATCCCTCCTGAATATTGAATATCCGTGGATGTTGAGCTCCCAGCCTTGGTCACCCTGCAGCCATGTCTCCGTGATCCCAACTATATCATAATCATTAACAGCTATCTGCACATTCAACTCATCCACCTTATTACGAATGCTCCATGCATTGAGACACAAAGCCTTCAGGCTTGTTTTTACAACGCTCTTACCCCTTATACAATTATGTTGAAAAGTTGCCCTTTTTGATTTTTGCCCTGGATTTGTCTGCCTGCCACTTTTGATAGCTTTGATAGCTTCAGCTGGTAGGTCTGTTAATAAAGACCTAAATGGTACTAAAGAGCTTGGTCCTTTGCACGTTTGTAAGTTCTGATAATGCAAGGCCCAAATTCAGACAAATTAATAGAGTTAAAGGTAAATCCCAATAATCAATAACTCCGGTTGGTATCAACTTAAATTTAACCGGATGGATGAGAATCTCAAATATAGCTTGCGGCTGAAACAGTTAATTTTAGCAAAATACAGCGTTTAGAATATCTTCCAGATAGGCTATAACAAGTGATTTTGGGCTCTGAGCCCAAGCCCTGGTTTTTAGTAATTTGGTACATAACCTGGGAGCTGGTTAGCCCATTTTGCAACGCTTTAACTGTTATTGTTGCCCCATCCAGTTAAATTTCAAATATCTCCGTTGATCCCTGTGAATGAGAACTGAATAGTATGTATCTTTGTAACAAAGTTTCCTATGCTGAAATGTCTATACTGCATATGCGAAGTAAATCAAGGTTGAACCGACCTCTACCAACTTTCACAATGATCAGACCACGCTTGCTATAATTCCAAGCCTGTCTCAAAAGACAACTGTCCATATTTCCGAGCCTGTCTCGAAAGGCAATCCTGGCCCGGAAACCTGCTTGGAAACCTTGTATACTGTGCAGTATAAACTAATTTCATGTTATTATTGTTATTTGTACAAATTAATTGTAAATATTACTAACTTGTAAATGGTCCACCTACCCCATGTTTTGGAAAGAACCAGACCCACCTACCTCCATGGTTACCGGTGGTCTTATGGTAAGCCCAAAAGGCCCCTGATGCGGGTTCTATTTCGGTTCATAGTTTGGAGAGAAGGACTGCTGAGGTGCGTGAATTCCATACATTTACTGAGGACCGACTTGGGCCTTGGCCTAGAAGACCTTTGCCCAGCTTACTGCCGATGGAGGCGTGGGGTGTGATGTCGCCGAAAAAATGAAGCTTTGCTTGCTGTTGATACCTTGATTAGTCCGACAGTTTTGTTTCCTCATCCAGGTCTTACCTGTTGGATAGATCTTCCTCGAAGAGAAGATTCGGCGGCTGGGCATTGCTGGCCTTACATGAGCCTGCAAATTTGGTTTTAAGGCAGGTCTGATAGCGTTCCAGTGATGGCGTTCCAAAGATTTTCATGCCCCTTCCAATGTCACCCCAGATAGCGCTGTTCACTGCCGGTATTGTCAGGAACAATATTATGTTCCATGGACATCCTTCCCAGTTTGGAGTCAGTTAAGTACTGACCCCTCGCACTCCCCTCCACAAAGAGGAAGATCTGTAAGCAGCCTTGAAACAGGTGCTGCCGCAGGCCGCGAGAAGACCTACGCTGATATGGCCCCGTTCCATGGACCATATTAGGATGGAGCATCACATTTGTGGGATTAACGCCCGAGGACTCTATCCATGCTCCATCTGGGTTAAACGTCCGAGGACGTACCCATCTCGACAGGCCTACCCATCTTACTCTTGGCTTTACCCCCTTTCTGGGGATCCACCGCGGATTCAAGAAGCACCTGGAAGTCGCTGACCGCACTGTCAGTGACTCGGGTAATGAACCCGACGGCCGCGGCTACTCGCACTTCCGCGGTCTCTGTAGCCGGTTCCCCGCGGTCCGTAGCTGGTCTTCCCCCACGGTCCCTGACTGGGATTCCCCGCGGTCATAACCGGTTCACCGCAGTGCGACCGGGATTCCACGTGGAGTATATTACACTTCCCCGTGGTCCATCCAGCAGGAAACTCTGTAAATAGCTTTCCTGCAAGGAAAAAACAGAACCTGGAAATAAGTTGAAAAACTTACCTTCAGGTTTGAACTTACCGTTGGAGGAGCAGCGCACTTGCCAGCCAGTCGTTGCACAATGCGATAGATGATATGACGCACATGCGGGCTGGCGGGCTCTTTGCGTAGTCACTCACGTGACTCCGAAGTAAAATTTTATCTACTGGATGGACGATACATGCCAACAAGTAAACTGGTTAAAAATGGAGAGGGAAGATTGTTTGCCTTTCAATATAGGCGCGATTCTTCTCTCTCCAATACATCTGAAGAAATCAACATATGAGAAGAATCCGATAATTCATAGCACCTTACGAATCTGGAAACAATTGAAATCAACCCTTAAATTGAGAAATTTATCTCATTTCTTACCAATTGCCAATAATCCCTCGTTTAAACCGTCTACTTTAGACAAGGCGTGTGTACAATGGGAAAGCTTAGGAATTAAAAAGCTGGGAGACCTTTATGAGATGGGGACTTTCCTCTCGTTTCAAGAATTACAGTTGAAATATCATCTGAAAGGTAGTCATTACTTCAGATATCTTCAAATACGAGACTATGTGAAAATACACACACAAGAATGTCATGTCCAGATATACTAGATGAATGCATGAGTAAAAAGGAGGATTCAAATAAGTTAATATCGTACTTCTATAATACCCTTTTAAATTTACATATCCCATCAACAGAAATAATTAGGCGAGCTTGGGAAGACGAATTGGATTTAACAATTTCAAAGGATAGTTGGGAGAAAAGTCTTCTATATATACACTACTGTTCTCTTAATGTTAGGCACTCACTAATACAATTTAAAATACTGCATAGACTCTATTATTCAAAGTCTAAATTGAACAAGATCTTCCCAAATGTCTCGCCTATCTGTGATAAATGTCTCCTCCAAGAAGCAACCATAACCCATTCTTTTGTTTCCAGTACAAAATTACAAAATTTTGGAGGGGAATTTTTGATATATTTTCCGAAATACTTAAAACTAAATTGGATCCCGACATAAAATTGATCACACTAGGTATGTCAGGAGCCTGCTCTGAGTTAACGATATTTCAAAGACGTTTCCTTAACTATGGCCTGATAACGGAGAAAAAATTAATACTTAAATTTTGGAAAAAAGACAACAGTCCCTACAGTGAAGATGTGGATCACAAACATGTGAGAGACACCACATTTAGAAAACATTAGGTTTGACTTGGCGGAAAAACCAGATCAATTTCTCAAGACATGGACACCCATCACCGAATTCTGACAACAATAGCATGGTGCAACACAAATTTAAATTTAAATCGGATGCTGGGTTGGGTGAGGTGGACGAGGGGCAAGGTATGTCTCCACCTTTCTCTTTCTTTTTTCTTATTTCTATATCTTTCTGCCACATTACTTGGTAGTTTAGGGGTCTTTCTTTCGTTCTTTTTCGATCTATCTTTTCACTTTCGATTTTTTTCCTTTCTTGTTTTCTTTTTCTTTTCTTTTTTCATTTTCATAGTTTAGGTTATATGGTTAAAAATGAAGCTGTACAATAATTGTATAATTTTAGATGCCGAATGTTTTATCTCTGTACAATTGCTTCTAATAAAAAGTTAAAAAAAAAAGAAAACACTGGGTAATTCCAGTCTCCCGCTCGGATCATTGCAAATTTGATCAGAAATATGTGACCGCCCCAATCTCCCCAATATTTACTTCACTCCTTTCTACGGCTCCCCTCCAAATCCATTCTCCGCTGCTTTCTCTCTGTTTACCCTCCCGTATTATCCCCCCATCTTTACCACCCTCCTGATCAACAATCAGTCTCCTCCCACCTCCTGCTCCCCCCCTTGCTCTCCCCTCCTCCTTTCTCCCCTCCTCCTTTCTCCCCTCCTCCTTTCTCCCCTCCTCCTGCTCCCACACTCCTGCTCCCCCTCCTCCTTTCTCCCCCCCTCCTGCTCCCCCCCTTGCTCTCCCCTCCTGCTCCCCCCTTTCTCTCCCCTCCTCCTTTCTCCCCTCCTCCTTTCTCCCCCCTCCTGCTCCCCCCTCCTGCTTCCCCCCTCCTGCTCCCCCCTTGCTCTCCCCTCCTCCTTTCTCCCCCCCTCCTGCTCCCCCCTCCTGCTTCCCCCCTTGCTCTCCCCATCTCATTTCTCCTCCCCTCCTGCTCCTCCTGCTCCTCCTCTCCTGCACCCCCCTCCTGCTCCCCCTCCTCCTTTCTCCCCTCCTCCTTTCTTCTCCCCTCCTGCTTCCCCCCTCCTGCCCCCCTTGCTCTCCCCTCCTCCTTTCTCCTCCCCTCCTGCTCCTGCTCCCCACTCCTGCTCCCCCTCCTCCTTTCTCCCCTCCTCCTGCTCCTCCTCTCCTGCTCCCACCCTCCTGCTCCCCCCCGCCTGCTCCCCCTCCTCCTTTCTCCTCCCATCCTGCTCCTGCTCCCCACTCCTGCTCCCCCTCCTCCTTTCTCCCCTCATCCTGCTCCCCCCCTCCCACTCCCCTCATCCTGCTCCCCCCTCCTCTTTTCTCCTCCAATCTGGCTTTCTCCAACCCCTTACTGCCCCAAGCTGGCTACCACGGCCTCTGAGGGGAATGTTATTCCTGTTAGTTTGACGTCAGTGGTGGGAAAATTAATGGAAAGGATACTTAGAGATAATATATATAAGCATCTGGATAAACAGGGTCTGATTAGGAACAGTCAACATGGATTTGTGCCTGGAAGGTCATGTTTGACTAATCTTCTTGAATTTTTTGAAGAGGTTACTCAGGAAATTGATGAGGGTAAAGCAGTGGATGTTGTCTATATGGACTTCAGTAAGGCCTTTGTCAAGGTTCCTCATGGAAGGTTGGTTAAGAAGGTTCAATTGTTGGGTATTAATGGTGGAGTAGCAAGATGGATTCAACAGTGGCTGAATGGGAGATGCCAGAGAGTAATGATGGATGGCTGTTTGTCAGGTTGGAGGCCGGTGACTAGTGGACTGCCACAGGGATCTGTGTTGGGCCCACTGTTGTTTGTCATGTAGATCAATGATCTGGATGATGGTGTGGTAAATTGGATTAGTAAGTATGCAGATGATACTAAGATAGGTGGGGTTGTGGATAATGAAGTAGATTTTCAAAGTCTACAGAGAGATTTAGGCCATTTGAAAGATGGCTGATGGAGTTTAATGCTGATAAGTGTGAGGTGATACATTTTGGCAGGACAAATCAAAATAGGACGTACATGGTAAATGGTAGTGAGTTGAGGAGTGCAGTTGAACAGAGGGATCTAGGAATAACTGTGCACAGTTCCCTGAAGGTGGAATCTCATGTAGATAGGGTGGTAAAGAAAACTTTTGGTGTGCTGGCCTTTATAAATCAGAGCATTGAGTATAGAAGTTGGGATGTAATGTTAAAATTGTACAAGGCATTGGTGAGGCCAATTCTGGGGTATGGTGTACAATTTTGGTCGCCTAATTATAGGAAGGATGTCAACAAAATAGAGAGAGTACAGAGGAGATTTACTAGAATGTTGCCTGGGTTTCAGCAACTACGTTACAGAGAAAGGTTGAACAAGTTAGGTCTTTATTCTTTGGAGCGCTGAAGGTTAAGGGGGGGACTTGATAGAGGTCTTTAAAATGATGAGAGGGATAGACAGAGTTGACGTGGATAAGCTTTTCCCACTGAGAGTAGGGAAGTTTCAAACAAGAGGACATGACTTGAGAATTAAGGGACAGAAGTTTAGGGGTAACATGAGGGGGAACTTCTTTACTCAGAGTGTGGTAGCTGTGTGGAATGAGCTTCCAGTGGAAGTGGTGGAGGCAGGTTCGATTTTATCATTTAAAAATAAATTTGATAGGTAGATGGACGGGAAAGGAATGGAGGGTTATGGTCTGAATGCAGGTAGATGGGACTAGGGGAGAATAAGTGTTCGGCACGGACTAGAAGGGCCGAGATGGCCTGTTTCCGTGCTGTAATTGTTATATGGTTATATGGTTATCAGTGGTTACAAAGTTTCTTTCGGCTTCCCTTTCCATTGGCCATCCTGTTTTGATCCACTACGGTTTTATGCCATGAGCCAAAAAGTGTATGGAAGATGAGATAGGGGTGGAATGGAGTGCTCTGTTGATTTTCTGCATTTGAGGCCTTATGGTCTTTGCTCCCTCCATGATGAATATAAATAAATATAAATAAAATAAAAGGATCAGAGAGAAGAAAGCACATTGGTTTTGAACATATTTGTTTGTGCTACAATACAGATAAGGAGAAAGAATTCACATTGAAACATCCTTTTATATTTCAATGCAGAGATCATCAGAAGACATAATTATTAGTAAAAAGTAAAACAAGGTAGATAGGCTTAGTATTTACTTTAAATAAAGAGCTTTCCTGGCCTTTTTTGTGAAGAATTTCAAATCACAGCATGAAAATGTATTGTTCTGGCAATGTTTGATTCTAACTTAGCCTGGCCAAATCCACAAGATGTTCCTGAGACATTGTAGACCTTAAATATTTCTTAATAAGCTTCAGTTTGCTAAATGACCTCTCTGCAGAAGCTACTGTTGCTGGAATTGTTAATAGTATTCTTAAGCTAACATAAACATTTGGAAACAGGTCACCAAGTCTATACTCTGTTGACAAGTTCAATAAATCTAATGGCTTTAACTGTTCATTTACAAAATTTGCTTTATATACTGAGGGTAAATGTTGCATTTCTTTTGCAAAATCATCACCGTTAAGGTCAGCAGGATATTGCTCTGATAAAGATCCATCTTTTCTTTACATATCACTTTTGACATGTGAGAAATCAAGTTTTTCAGCCAACTTCTGAACAGTGTTGAAGCGACCTGCTGTAACAGTGTCTACCAAAACGTAACACCCACACTTTCTGAAGTAGGCCTCTTCTGACATATGCTTGTGTCCCGTTGTATTTTTCAGCCATACCTGGAGCAAAGAGGTCCTTCTGCAGTTGTACAGGGCCCTAGAGAGACCATACCTGGAGTATTGTGTGCAGTTTTGGTCTCCAAATTTGAGGATGGACATTCTTGCTATTGAGGGAGTGCAGCGTAGGTTTACAAGGTTAATTCCCGGGGTGGCAGAGAGAATGGAGCGGCTGGCCTTGTATACTCTCGAGTTTCGAAGGATGAGAGGGAATCTAATTGAAACATACAAGATTATTAAGGATTTGGACACGCTAGAGGCCAGAAACATGTTCCCGAAGTTGTGGAAGTCCAGAAGCAGGGGCCACAGTTTAAGAATAAGAGGTAAGCCATTTGGATCGGAGACGAGGGAACACATTTTCTCACAGAGAGTGGTGAGTCTGTGGAATTCTCTGCCTCAGAGGGCGATGGAGGCGGGTTCTCTGGATACTTTCAAGAGAGAGCTAGATAGGGCTCTTAAAAATAGCGTAGTCAGGGGATATGGGGAGAAGGCAGGAACGGGGTACTGATTGGGAATGATCAGCCATGACCACATTGAATGGCGGTGCTGGCTTGAAGGGTCGAATGGCCTACTCCTGCACCTATTGTCTACTTGCCCAATTATCGTAGGCTTGAGCTCTCTATTCACTGAGAGGAATCGCATGTTCTTTCAATGTATCAGTTATCAACTGAGCAATTGCTTCCCCTCTTTTGATGCTGCAGTCTGCAAACTTGAGAAATCTTTCTTGAATCTTATACTGTGTTTCTTTTAAAAGTACGTTTTTGAAAAGAAATGTTGTTTGTTCAATATGGGAGGAATCTGGAGTAGCATCTACTATTACTGCAACGTACTTTGCAGATTGCCTCTCAAGCAAAATGTGTTGTTTCACAAGATTCAAGCACTAAATTCATTTTGTGAGTCAGGGGACAGATAATGAAGTTGAAGCCACTCATTCCTATTCTGTGACCCCTCTACACTTAGCACATGTTCCTGAAGGATGGGGTCCCACCTGGAGAGCAGTTCAATGAGTCCGAAAAGGTTTTCATTGTTTGAATCTCCAATTCAATGGGATGAACCAGTAAATGGCAGACCACGTTCTACCAAGAAGAACACAGCAGGCAGTGAAGAAAGCTAATGGAATGTTGGCCTTCATAACAAGAGGATTTCAGTAAAGGATTAAAGAGGTTCTTCTGCAGTTGTCTAGGGCTTTATTAAGACCGCATATGGAGTATTGTGTACAGTTTTGGTCTCCTAATTTGAGGAAGGACATCCTTGTGATTGAGGCAGTGCAGCGTAGGTTCACGAGATTGATCCCTGGGATGGCGGGACTGTCATATGAGGAAAGATTGAAAAGACTGGGCTTGTATTCACTGGAGTTTAGAAGGATGAGGGGGTTCTTAGAGAAACATATAAAATTTTAAAAGGACTGGTCAAGCTAGATGCAGGAAAAATGTTCCCAATGTTGAGCGAGTCCAGAACCAGGGGCCACAGTCTTAGAATAAAGGGGAGGCCATTTAAGACTGAGGTGAGAAAAAACGTTGTCACCCAGAGTGTTGTGAATTTGTGGAATTCCCTGCCACAGAGGGCAGTGGAGGCAAAGTCACTGGATAGATTTAAGAGAGAGTTAGATAGAGCTCTAGGGGCTAGTGGAGTCAAGGGAAATGGGGAGAAGGCAGGCACGGTTTATTCATAGGAGACAATCAGCCATGATCACAATGAATGGCGGTGCTGGCTCGAAGGGCCGAATGGCCTCCTCCTTCGCCTATTTTCTATGTTTCCATGTTTCTACAACATCGATGATGCGCTTTAAAAGATTGTACCATTTTCCAACTTCAGTTTGATTGATGTTTCTAAGAAGGCGTCAACTTCCGTCCCAGACAGCAGACGCCTTTCCAGTTCTCGCCAAGCCACGAAACATTCTCTGTGTCTGTAAATAACTAAACTGTAGAATCTGGAGTTCAAGATCATCTTTAATAGTATAGTATACTATAGTATACTAACACATAGTATAGCGGTACAGCAGGTTGTTAGTTGTTAGTTCATCGTTACCGCTTCCAAGATCGACCAGTATAGGAAGTGGGTGTTAGTATGAATCATACAGTAAGCTGGGGTTAGTGAAGCTATTTCTACTATGATTGGTTCACATGCAATAACCAATCTACATCCTTTCCAGTAAAGAGCGAATATAGTTAAACACACATGCAACTTAGAATTCAAACATTCTCGCCATATCTGTCAGGCGGTCTACTAATACGGCCCGAATGCGTACAGGCCAACCCCTCTCCCTCTTCACCAGAAAGGTTAGAGTGAGGCGGTGAACCCGGGACCGGGAACCTTTTTCATGTTTTGGGATCCTGTAGGAAAGTTTCCGCCACTTCCCATTAGAATCCCAGCTGTCAGCAGATCCCAATGCAGACTTAGACCCAGAAGTGCTAGTCTTGACTGTCTTGTGCCAAAATAATCAACGGAAAGCAATACAATGCTTGTTTCTGTTGACTCCAGGCAAGTCAGTCTCGTACATGTAGCTCTCCATTGGTGCTTTGAAATTTCAGTATGCGTTCTGGGAAAGCTTGTTTGCAGGGGCCTTTTGGGAATGTTTTAGGCAGAGGGATGTGACAATTCGGAACATACTTTTCTTTTTCCTTTTGAGTTGGAAACTCGGTTGTGATATATCCAATGTCAGGGCCTACATTATGATTACTCATCTCCTCTTCCAAATTCACTTCCACATGCGCATGTATGTCTGTTTCTTTCTGTTGTCCATTTTCATTTTCTGCATCTGCCCCTTCATCAAAATCCTGTGCATGATGACCCAAATTAATACTTGTTTGGGGACGAGGTTTCCAGCAGCTTCTTCTTGCTCCAATTCTATAGGCGAGTTCAATAAAAATATTTTTGAAGCCGCACTTAATCCAAATTGAAAGAGAGTGTGTTGATCCCTTTGGTCATTTTCCTCACGTTCTTTCTTGTGCTTTCTTTTCTGGGCTCCTGATTTGTGAGAATATATTTTGGACAGATTTATAATTTACTAGACAAAGTGCAGACCCGTTGGATCTGTTCCCCCAACGTGCGGTTGAGGGGGGGGGGGGGGCGGCATGGGGCGTCACACACATTAACCACCCCCACACACACACTAACTAACCCCCCGCACACACACTAACTACCCCCCTTGTTAATATATGAATATTATTAATTTACTCCTTTTACCCCATAACCGCTCTATCTACTGACGCATAGCCCCCAATCCACAGGCGTGCCTAGAGAGGGGGGGGGGGTAGATAGTGAGGGCAGAGAGAGAAAGGTGGGAAGAGGGAGGGGGAGAGGGGGGAGAGGGAGGGAGGGGGAGGGAGGGGGGGAGAGGGAGGGGTGGGAGAGAGGGAGGGGAAGAGAGGGTGGGGGAGAGGGAAGGGGAGAGGGAGGGGGGTTGGAGAGGGGGAGGGAGGCAGGGAAGGGGTGAGGGAGGGGGGATAGGGAGGGGGTGAGGGAGGGGGGAGAGGGAGGGGGAGAGAAGGGGGAGAGAGAGGGGGGTAGAGGGAGGAGGGGGAGAGCCGGAGGAGGGGGGAGAGGGAGGGAATGGAGAGGAGGGGACAGGGAGGGGTGGGAGGGGGGAACAGGGAGGGGGGAACAGGGAGGGGGGCAGGGAGGGGAGGACGGAGGTGGAGTGAGAGAGGGAGAGGTGGTGGAGAGAGAGAGGGAGATAGAGAGGTGGAGAGAGGTGTGGTAGAGAGGAAGAGAGAGAGAGAGAGAGAGAGAGAGAGAGAGAGAGAGAGAGAGAGAGAGAGAGAGAGAGAGAGAGAGAGAGAGAGAGGAGGGAGAGAGAGAGGGATATTGGAGGTGATAGAGGGAGAGGGGGGTCACAAGGTTTTTATCAAAGGACTTGCGAGAGGCGCGACTGGCAGCATGTTGGATTTGCAACGGGAGGGAGGGAGGAAGGGGGGGGGGGGGGCGTGACTTGACTCACTCCCAGATGGAGTAATGGCCGTCAGTGCCACCTTCTCATTGCGTGCCCCGCGCGACGATAACGGCAGCCATGTTCTACCATCAGGTGGGGGAGATGGAGAGCTTTCAGAAGCAAGACTGTTGTTGTGTATTTGGATGCTTAGAACAGACTTTAATAAAGCTCGGACATGGGAGTAAACTAACAAACTTCTTTATTCCAGGACGCCACCTTGAGTCTCCCCGTGCACATGCGTACTTGCACCAGACATCACTAGACATCACATGTACTAATTATATATGCTAATTATATCACATACCTAACATCCCACCCCTTGAAAAAGGTCGAGTGCAAAGGGACAAAGGTAAAGTGCAAAAGGACAAAGGTCAAGTGCAAAAGGACAAAGGTCAAGGGCAAAATGACAAAAGTCAAGTGCAAAGGGACAAAGGTCAAGTGCAAAGGGACAAAGGTCAAATGCGAAATGACAGAAGTCAAAGGCAAAGGTACATTGCCATCCAGAGGGCAAGTCTAGCTGTTCAAGCTGCATTCAGGGGTATGAAGGTATGGAGGGAGAACCGGAAAAAACAGAAGGCAGCAACGGTAATACAAGCAGCATTTTGAATGCACAGAGTATACCGTCAATACAGGGCAATGAGATTGGCAGCTATAATAGTACAAATCCATTATAGGGCACACCTTCCAATGGAAGGTGACCGCAAGACTTACATGAAGGTAAGCGGCATACCGAGGAATGGTTGTTCGAAAGTAATTGCGGTGCATGCACAAATCTGCCAAGGTCATACAGACTTATTATCAGATGCATACACACGTCAGTATTTTAAGAAACTGCGCTGGTCTGCCATTGCGGTACAACAACGATACAGATCTTGCCAGATAAGAAATGTCGAAGTGAGACATTATAATAGTTTGAGAAAAGCAGTGGTTTGTATTCTGGCCTTATACCGCGGGATCAAAGCCAGAGTATTGGTTGAGAAAATCAAGGCAGCACGCCATATTAAGTCATTCATAAGGATGTGCATTACAAGAAAGCATGTCTTGATGCAAGAGGCGGCTGTAGTCACTCTGCAAGCTGCAAACCGCGGTTACCGATTAAGGGTACGATACAGAGCTATGTGACAAGCAGTCATTTCGGCCAGAGATGGTACAAAGCATGCAAAATAGGGCATTCCCAGTTTGTGCAATATCAGTCAATGAGGGATGCAACTATTACCATTAAGGCTGCCTACAAGAGTATGGTGATTAGGCAGTGGGTTAAGCAAAAGAGCTACTATCAAAGTGCAGTCAGTACTCCGTACGAGTTGGTATAGGAAAGACTTAAGAAGACAAATAGAGGCACAACAGGAAAGGCTGAAACGATACAAAAGGCTTAAACGATATAGGAAAGACTTCCTCAAACTGAATGATACAGCAGTTGTAGTGCAGTCTCACTAAAGGGCCTGTCCCACCAGCATGCGATTGCATGCGTCTTGCATGACCAAACGTGGTGGCTTGAGGCGTACGGCCTCGCGGGGCCAGTCCCACTTCCAACCGCGGAGCCGCCTGGAGTTGTGTGGGGCTGGTCCCGACATCATACTCACCAATCAGCTGGGCAGGAGGCGGGCCGACTGAATTTGGATGTCTCACGGCGTCGGGTGGTTACGTCATCGTGCAACGGCACGCACTAGGCATACGTCGTCAAGACGCTGCGTACGGCGTTAAGATGCTGCGTACGGCATCGACACGCTGCGTACGCCCGTCGAGGCGCTGCATACGGCCTCAAGGCGGCTGTGGGCCGACAGGCCGTTGTCGCGCAGAGTTTTTGGACAGTGTCAGTTTTTCGGTGCCCCGCGTGATGTCAGAACCAGCCCCGCACAACTCCATACACCGCCGGCGATCGAAGTGAGACCGGCCCCGCAAGGCCGTACGGCTCAAGCAACCACTTTAGGTCACGCTAGCTGCATGCAGTCACATGCTGGTGGGACAGGCCCTTAACTTGCTTATAAAATAAGAAAACTAAACAGAGCCCAAATCAAAGCCACTGTTGTATTTCAAAGCCAATATAGATCCTACTTCTTGATGAAGAACCAGAAAGGTGACTTAAGAAGACAAATAGATGAACAACAGAAAAGGCTTAAACGATACAAAGAACGGTTAAATAAATGTGTGACAATGAGTAGAAAGCTGCTAATAGAAAAGTCTAAAGAAGAGAGGTTTGGTGGTCAAGACAAAAGTATGCAGGGCCGATTGCGACTTGGACACTTCACTACAGTCCAGCATGGAGACTCCTTCACTGAGCAATGGACAAATGGTCATGCATTGCAGAATCTCATTAAACAACAAGAGCAGATAAATAAGCAGAGGATGGAAATTGAACAACATTGGAAGCTGCTAGAAAACGAAAACTTGCAGCCATGGGTCAGATCCCACCTACAAAGAGGAAAACAAAGCAAATACATGAACCAGAAAATGATAACTTATAAAGCAAGGGGTAACGTATTTGGTTTAAGTAATAATACCATTGTGCAACAGTGTATTAAACAATGATATGTAGGAAAAGAGCATATACCGTACAGGTGAAATTGACTTGAAAGGGGAGGAGTGCGGTGTATGTAATAGAAATGGTGTTACCTGCCTCCAAGTTCCTCCCCCTCAAAATACTATAAAATAGTACGATTAAACGAGAACTTACCAGTTTGAAGTTTGATCTTGATTTTATGAGGAGTTACGATGAGCGATTACGTGAAGAAGGGTCGTCCGTCTGCGTGCGCGTCAATCTTCAAAGCAGCGGTGTTAAATCACAGATAAAAAGAAGACCTGAGAATAGTAAGATTGTGAAGAAACTAGAACTTCCATATGACCTTGATAGTATGAGGGTGGGAGCGGTGGGCACGTAATTGCTCATCGTAACTCCTCATAAAATCAAGATCAAACTTCAAACTGGTAAGTTCTGGTTTAATCTTACTATTTTACTTCGGAGTCACGCGAGTGACTACGTGAAGATTTCAAAGCTCTGTGATTTTACGCTGGTTACGAATCCAGGCGTCCAGTTAGTACCACGCTCACATCCCATGTGTCCGTGTACCTTGGCCTTGGAGGTCTTAAATTCCATGAATTTTGTTGTAAAGGGGTGCGTTCCTATCGAACCGTGCCCTGCTTCTGGCATCAGATAGGAGGAGAGTGCGCCTCTGGCACTATAGATTGCACTATAACTTTGTTTATAGTTATAGTACAGAGTTGATAGGAACTCCAAGACAGTCCTATGCCTTGAAATGGCCTCCTCAGAATCTGCAGACCAACAAGTTATATGTTTATGTAGTGGATGATTGCTCCCTGTAACTGGGTTCACTAGGAGGTCCCTGCTCTTGGGTACAGCCATAACTGGCTGGACTATAATTCCCAAAATTTTTGGGGACCAGGCTTGAGTAGGCCAATCTGGCACTACCAATATGCCTGCATCGGTTTGTGAGACAAATTGGCGGAAAGCATACATAAACATTCCTCCCCAATTGAGGGAGAAAGCATCCACTGCCTTGCTCCTGGATCCAGCTCGCAGGACACATATCTGGGTAACTAATGGTTTAGTCTAGATGCAAACGGATCAACATCTGGTATGCCAAATCGTGTAGTTATTTTGTTAAATACTGTCTGATTCAACATCCATTCTGTGTTGTTATTAAACATTCATGATCCAGCATCTGTCACCGTGTTATATCTACCTCCTAGATTTCCCAAACATTCCTCTTGATACACCAGTGCCGAATGAGGTTCGACAATCTGTCGTAAGATACAGATTTTACACCACCTTTGTTAATGGATATATGCCACCGCAGTGGTGTTATCAATCTGAATTTGAACAAGCACCGGTTGCATATCGCTACAGAGAACCTTGAGTCCATATTGTGCCCCCAACAATTCTGGGTAATTAATTCCATGTGTTGGGGAATTACAGACTCCTGCTCATTCCATCTGCTCCCACAGCTCTAGACTGTGTTGGTGTCTCCCCATCCTTAGCCGCTTGTATAGGTCTGAAGAACCCTCGATGGCTTTCGAGCAAAATTTCCCTTGAGCTGTCTCCCATTCATTATCCACCATAATTATTCAACAATGGCCTCTGCTGGCAATCCATAGTTTGCCAATTTGGCCGACATATAATCTGAGTGTTCGTTCCTTTGCTTGCTGTAAATTCTGGTAATGCAAAGGCCCGTGATGTACTGCTGGGAATGCAGCTACTATTTGTCAATTACACTCGCTATTTGCCTGATAGATGACTAGTATTTGACTATCAGGTCATTGCAGGCTTGATTAATATAGTCGTTTGCCCCTAGGCAAAGTCACCAATATATTTACTGTTTTTGATAGTAAATTCTAGGTAATCAATTACCCTTGTAGGTGTCAATTTTGATTTAACTGGATGATGAGGTGACCAATTCTTTCAAACAGGGTTTTGGTTTGCTTTGACTGATGCTTCTGCCAATTCTTGGTGACTCCAAAAATGAAAATGTCCTCCAAATATGCCATTACTATGTGGTTTTGAGACCCAGAATTGGTTTCTGTAGTTTAGTCAATAGTGTAGAAGCTGATGATAACCCATTTGGCAGCCATGCCATCCAGTTAAACTTCAAATATCTCCTGTTCTTAGTGAATAGACACCGAATAGTATGCATCTTTGAGGTCGATGCATGCCATGTGACCATTTTATAGGAAGCTCCTATAAAACAGCAGTTAGACAAAAAATAGCTGTTTCTGAAAGTCTGTACTGCACAAATGAGTTAAACCTGAATGAAGTGACATCCTCCATCTGTCACCTGTCCTGGAAGGCAATCCTGCCCAAAATACTGGGCCCGCCTTGAAGACAACTCCGGTCCGAGTTCCAAGTCTGCTTGGAACCTATGTATGTTGTGCAGTAAAAAATAATCACATGTTGTTATCTGTTTTTTAAAACCAGATCTGAAATTCATATTATTGTCATTTTGAACAAAAACACAAGAGTAAAATTACCAACATGTAACTGGCCCACAATCCCTTGTTTCAGTAAACCCAGACCCACCTACCTCCATGGCTACCGGTGGTCTTGTGGTAAGCCCAAAGGCCCCTGATGCGGGTTCCTTTTCTCTCATTGATTGGGAGTAGGACTGATAGGAAGTGTGGATTCCATGTTTCTCCTGACCTCTGCTTGGGTCTTGGTCCGAAAACCTCATCATACTGAGCCTGCCTTGCAGGACAATTCTGGCCATAATTCTGAGTCTGCCTTGAAAGGCGACTCTGATCATATTTCCGTGCCCAGCTTTCAAGCTACCACCGGCTTCAGTGAACCGCTTACCCCCTATGGAGGTGTGGGGTGTGTTGTCGCCTACTGATGAAGTTTGCTTGTCGTTGGTACCTTGATTGGTCCGACAGCTTTTGCTTCCTTCTTCTGGTCTTACCTGAAGAGAGGATTCGGCGGCTGGTTTCTCCAAAGTCACCCTGATAGCGCTGTTCCCCTGCCGGCATTTGTGCGGATATTCTGCCAACTGCTGTCTCTTGAGGCCATATGCATGTGCTTCAGTATGTTCATACTTTAATTCAAGATCAGTTACCTACTGATCTCGAAACCAAATTTCGTTTGAACGTCATGTGAGGTTCAAATGACAAATAAATGGTATTGTATAGTGTTGTAATTTGAGATCAGTTACCTACTGATCACTCACACTCCCCTCCATTGAGAGTGAGATTTGTAGGTAGCCCTGAAAACAGGTGCTGCCGCAGGCCCCTGAGGATGCCTGCGCTGACATGGCCCCTCCAGCGGTCCTAAATGGGATTCTTGCTTTGGGTCAGACTGAAACTGACCGTGAATGCTCCTCTCCTCAGAGCAGGAGACATTTGCTAGATCTCTATCCAGGGAAGCACCCAGTGGAACCTGGATGATTGCAGAAGTATTTCTTTTCTTTTGTGCTTATTATTTATTTTATGTAAAGCACTTTGTTGTCAATGCAAGTTAACATAAATAGTGCTATATAAGTAAAAGTTACTTACTTACTTTCTTTCTTCTGCTTGTCCCTGGGAAGGTTCCCCCCCCTGCTTTTGTACTCTGATTCAGAGTGGTTTCTTCCATATGTACTTCCCCCTCCAATGGGGAAGACATTGGGCTGCCCCATTATGCGAGGCTCCCGGTACTGCCTGCTGCTGTAGGTCCCGGCTGACACAGTTCTCTCCTTTGGAGCAGGTAATTGTTGGAGCAACTTCTACAAAAAGTTGCTCCTATGTGGGAGAGTCGTCCTCAGACGCTCTCCGTTGAGGGAGGGTATCCCTTTCCCCCCCCGGACTCTTCTGAGTCAACGGGTTTTTTGACTTGCGGGTGGATTATCCCGTACTGCAGGACCACCTACGGAGCTCCCTCCTGCATGAAGTCTCCTGCCGGTTCTGCTGCCGGCGCTAAATGTCGGGAAACACCGTCGCCCGCTACTGGGAATGCTGCGGTCTTCGGCAGCCGACTTCCCCGCGGACCGTCTCCTCGACATCTGGGCCCTGAAACTACAAAGAGTTTCAAGCCCGAAAGAACGCAGGTAAGTAATTCAACTTTCCTTACCTGCCCACCTGGACGGGCTGGGAGGACACAGTGCCTCTGCCAGTCCGTCGCGCATTGCGTTCAGATGTAATGACGCGCACGCAGATGGACGGCCCTTCTTCACGTAGTCACTCACGTGACTCCGAAGTGAAATATGCTGTATGTCTTCATTCATTAGAGTGGTAGCTCAGGGAGAGGTAAGTGTCTGTTGCATACCTGACTCGGTATCCCTGACACTCTCGCCGACTAATGATCAGAAAAGCTTAAGTTGGTTTACCTAACCTATCATGAGTTGTCTGTTTTAAGAAATGAACCTTAACCCCACCGCCAGCCGCTAAACCCCAACTCCAGCCGCTAAACCCCAACACCAACCGCTAAACCCCAACACCAGCCGCTAAACCAGAACGCCAGCTGCTAAACCAGAACGCTAGCCGCTAAGCCCCAACGCCAGCCGTGAAACATTCAAGCTGCCCTGATTATGCTTCCTGTTATGCCCAAGCAAAAGACCATTGACAATGGTGGGAGAGGATGTGTTTCCTGCGGACTTGTTAGTTTCTGTAAACAGAAATCTTCTGGCTGTTACTGATATTGATGATTATATTGTTAAGACGGAATTGCAAATGTTGGGCTTTTGACTAAGTTCCTGTTGTTTCGAAGTTTGTGATCAACAGTTTGTGATCGATATAACCACAAGATGACAAGTATTGTATTGGTGGCGCGACTCACCCGTTGCAGCGGCCCCTACAGCCTGTCTGTCTTTTTGTGTCTAGTTAAATGTAGTGTTGGTGTTTTTTTAATACTGGTTTTAAATGTGTATATGTGGGGGGCGGGGGGGAGGGGGGGAACCGTTTAAAATCTCTTCCCTGTCCGGGTAACCCGACTTTTTCCCTGTCGGGTCTCCGTTGTCGTTGGGGCCTAGCACCGTGGAGCGGCCTCCAGCCTGAACGACCCGGGGGCTCGGGAGACTGCGGAGCTGCGGAGCTGCGGTCTTATCACCATCGTGGGGCTGGCCGGCCTCGGTGCGTGGGGAACGGTGGTGACTCGCTGCTGCGACTCGACTCCTGGGGCTCGGAGGCTCCAGCAATGCAGCCGCAGGTCCGGTGAACTGGGACATCGGGAGCTCGCGGGTCCGGGGGGAGAGACCGCTTCCCGGAGCTCCCGCAACGCGACTTCTCCAGCCCGTGTCGCGGGGCTGGAACGACCCGGAGCAGGGACGTACATCACCTGGCACGGCTTCATGGCCGTGGGACATTACAGCGCCCGCCGGGGGCTCCAACACAGTGACTTTTAGACCGGGAGCAGGGCCGTAAATCGCCCGGCACGGCCTAAAATGGCCGTGGGACTTATCATCGCCCACCTGGGGCTTGGACATCGGGAGAGTCATGGAGAACAGGGGAGAGAAAATACTTTGCCTTCCATCACAGTGGGTTCACTGTGATGGATGTTTGTGTGAATTAAATTGTGTGTATGTCTGTAGGAAATTGTCTTTGTTTGTATGGCTGTGGAAACAGAATTTCGTTTGAGCCTCACTGAGGCTCAAATGACAATAAACGGTATTGTATTAGTGACAAGTATAATTTGAATGGGTACAGCCGCCTGTGATAAATTTGTGTTCAATGTCATTGCTTCAACTTTGTACAAACATATGACTACGTTTCCAAAATACTATAAAATATGCTGTATGTCTTCATTCATTAGAGTGTTAGCTCAGGGAGCGTTAAGTGTCTGTTGCATACTTGACTCTGTATCCATGTCACTCTCGCCGGCTGATGATCAGTAAAGCACGAGTTGGTTTACCTAACTTATTGTGAGATGTCTGTTTTAAGAAATGAACCTTATCTCCAACGCCAGCCGCTAAACCCCAACACCAGCCGCTAAACCTCAACGCCAGCCGCTAAACCCCAACGCCAGCCGCAAAACCCCAACATCAGCCGCTAAACCCCAACGCCAGCCGCTAAACCCCAACGCCAGCCGCTAAACCCCAACTCCAGCCGCTAAACCCCAACGCCAGCCGCAAAACCCCAACGCCAGCCGCTAAACCCCAACGCCAGCCGCTAAACCCCAATGCCAGCCGCTAAACCCCAACCGCTAAACCCCAACGCCAGCCGCTAAACCCCAACGCCAGCCGCTAAACCCCAACGCCAGCCGCTAAACCCCAACCGCTAAACCCCAACGCCAGAGATAGCGGTTGATTGGCCGCCAAATGATCGGGCAACAAAAAATTCACATATAGGAAAGCAAAAAAAAATCGAAATAGCGATTTAAATCGAAAGAATATCATGCCTGTTCTGCAGTTCCTTCCTACTGAAGAAGAACCCGGCCCGAAGCAACCCCTAATCCATTCCCTCCACAGATGCCACCTAGCCCGCTGAGTTCCTCCAGCACTTTTTATTTAACTCTGAAATTGAAGATAGACACAGCTGCAGTAACTCAGTGGGACAGGCAGCGACTCTGGAGAGAAGGAATGGGTGACGTTTTGGGTCAAGACCCTTCTTCAGACAGTCACAAGTACTCTCACCGATGAGAGTTCAGTTCAGTCTGAAGAAGGGTCTCAACCTGAAACGTCCCCCATTCCTTCTCTCCAGAGTCGCTGCCTGTCCCGCTGAGTTACTCCAGCAGCAGCGAACCTAGTCAGGATGGAACCCAGGTCTCTGGTGCTGTAAGACAGCAACTCCACCGTTGAGAACAACCGAGATCGGCCCGACTTGCTGTTTCATTAACATTCAACTCGCCAATGGAAAACTAATAACCCGGTAAAATTGACTTAAGATCTTGCTGCTTAAAAAATGCAAGGATACAAAAAGTCATACTGTACCTTTAAAAATTAAAGCAGATTAAATCTATTAGTATTTTAAATTTCAAGATCTTGATGATTATTTTAGTTAACGTTGCTTGGGATTAAGAGGCTGGAATCTCTCTATCTCTCGTTCTCTCTCTCCCTCTCTCCCTCACCTCGGCATTCCCGGAATCATTGGCGTTTTGCAAAGACAACTGCATCTGCAGTTCCTTCCTATTGAAGAAGAGCCCTGGCCCGAAACAACTCCTACAGGCATGATATTCACTTCCAGAAAAGAAGTAGGAAGTATTGGCCAGTGTCCAGGAGGCCGATTAGGCCCCCCAGTGGGGGTTCAGGGGGCTCCTGCATTTTCAATAAATTGAAAGTGATTCCCAAGCTTTCTGGTGGTAGTTTATATAACAGAAGCTTAGAATTTGTCCAACACACAACCAGTAAAATAACCCCCAAAAGATAAATATTTCATGCAATAAATGACTTCATACAGCTAAAAAAATCTTTATAAAGAACGCTACCTGAAATGTTACCAGGGCCTCTGAGAGGAATTTTATCAGTGGGTACAAAGTTTATTTCGGGCCCCCTTCCCTTCTCCATTAGTCATCCTGGTTTTATGCCATGAGCTGTAGCCTGTAAGGCAAAAAGGGGTATGGAAGATGAGAGAGGGGTGGAATGAAGCGCTCTGTTGATTTTCTGCATTTGAGGCTTTATGCTCCTATACTCCCTCCATTTGCTATGGCGTGCACAGCCTAAAGTTGTTGGACAACTTGTTGTATTTGATCTTATTTGATTGTGCACGCTGGGTTGATGCCGGGTCAAAACAGGGCGGACCACGTGAAGGTTGCAATCTTCCACCCCAACTCCCTCCATGATAAATATAAATAAAATATAAATAAAATAAAAGGATCAGAGAGAAGAAAGCACGTTTGTTTTGAACAACTGCCTACTTTGTTTTGAACATCTTTGTTTGTGCTACAATACAGATAAGGAGAAAGAATTCACGTTGAAACATCCTTTTATATTTCAGTGCAGATTAGATCATCAGAAGACATAATTATAAGTAAAAAGTAAAACAAGGTAGATAGGCTTAGTATTTGCTTTAAATAAAGAGCTTTCCTGCACTTTATTTGTGAAAAATTTCAAATCACAGCATGAAAATTTATTGTTCTGGCAATGTTTGATCCAAACTTAGCCAAATCCACAAGATGTTTCTGAGACATTGTAGACCTTAAATAATTGTTAATCAGCTTGAGTTTGCTAAATGACCCCCCCCGCTACCATATAACCATATAACAATTACAGCACAGAAACAGGCCATCTCGACCCTTCTAGTCCGTGCCGAACACGTATTCTCCCCTAGTCCCATATACCTACCCTCCATTCCTTTTCCGTCCATATAACTCATTCCACTCAGCCACCACTCTCTGAGTAAAGAAGTTCCCCCTCATGTTACCCCTAAACTTCTGTCCCTTAATTCTCAAGTCATGTCCCCTTGTTTGAATCTTCCCTACTCTCAGTGGGAAAAGCTTATTCACGTCAACTCTGTCTATCCCTCTCATCATTTTAAAGACCTCTATCAAGTCCCCCCTTAACCTTCTGCGCTCCAAAGAATAAAGCCCTAACTTGTTCAACCTTTCTCTGTAACTTAGTTGCTGAAACCCAGGCAACATTCTAGTAAATCTCCTCTGTACTCTCTCTAGTTTGTTGACATCCTTCCTATAATTCGGCGACCAAAATTGTACACCATACTTCAGAATTGGCCTCACCAATGCCTTGTACAATTTTAGCATAACATCCCAACTTCTATACTCATTGCTCTGATTTATAAAGGCCAGCACACCAAAAGCTTTCTTTACCACCCTATCTACATGAGATTCCACTTTCAGGGAACTGTGCACAGTTATTCCCAGATCCCTCTGTTCACCTGCATTCTTCAATTCCCCACCATTTACCATGTACGTCCTATTTTGATTTGTCCTGCCAAGATGTAGCACCTCACACTTATCAGCATTAAACTCCATCTGCCATCTTTCAGCCCACTCTTCCAACTGGCATAAATCTCTCTGTAGACTTTGAAAATCTACTTCATTATCCACAACCCCACCTATCTTAGTATCATCTGCATACTTACCAATCCAATTTACCACACCATCATCCAGATCATTCCCCCGGGAGACTGTCTGATTGGCCACGGAATGACCAGCGCATTATGTGATTGGACACAATGCCCTTGGAGACAGCAGCTGATTGGACGGGGGAAAACTGATTTATTGATTGGGCGGGAATTTTCAAGGAAGCTGGTCGGTGATTGGATGTAACTCCCTTGGAAACAGCAGTTGATTGGCCGCCAAACAATCAGGCAACAAAAAATGGACAAATAGGAAAACAACAAAAATCTGAATTACGATTTAAATTGGAAGAATATAATGCCTGATCTGCAGTTCCTTCCTATTGAAGAAGAACCCTGTCCCAAAACAACTCCTAATCCATTCCCTCCACAGAGGCCGCCCTGGCCCAGCCCGCTGAGTTCCTCCAGCAATAGACAATAGACAAAAGACAATAGGTGTAGGAGTAGGCCATTTGGCCCTTCGAGCCATTCAATGTGATCATGGCAGATCATTCACAATCAGTACCCCGTTCCTGCCTTCTCCCCATATCCCCTGACTCCGCTATTTTTAAGAGCCCTATCTAGCTCTCTCTTTAAAGCATCCAGAGAACCTGCCTCCACCGTCCTCTGAGGCAGAGAATTCCACAGACTCACCACTCTCTGTGAGAAAAAGTAATTCCTCATCTCCGTTCTAAATGGCTTACTCCTTATTCTTAAACTGTGGCCCCTGGATCTGGATTCCCCTAACATCGGGCACATGTTTTATGCCTCTAGTGTGTCCAAGCCCTTAACAATTATATATTTTTCAATGAGATACCCTCTCATCCTTCTAAACTCCAGAATGTACAAGCCCAGCTGCTCCATTCTCTCAGCATATGATAGTCCCGCCATCCCAGGAATTAACCTCGTAAACCTACGCTGCACTCCCTCAATAGCAAGAATGTCCTTCCTTAAATTAGGGGACCAAAACTGCACACAATACACAAGTGTGGTCTCACTAGGGCTATGTACAACTGCAGAAGGACCGATTTGCTCCTATATTCGATTCCTCTTGTTATAAAGGACAACATGCGATTCGATTTCTTCACTACCTGCTGTACCTGCATGCTTACTTTCATAGACTGATGTACAAGGACCCCCAGATCCCGTTGTACTTCCCCTTTTCCCAACTTGACGCCATTTAGATTGTAATCTGCCTTCCTGTTTTTGCCACCAAAGTGGATAACCTCACATTTATCCACATTAAACTTCATCTGCCATGCATCTGCCCACTCCCCCAACCTGTCCAAGTCACCCTGCATTCTCAGAGCATCCTCCTCATAGTTCACACTGCCACCCAGCTTTGTGTCATCTGCAAATTTGCTAATGTTACTTTGAATCCCTTCATCCAAATCATTGATGTATATTATAAATAGCTGCGGTCCCAGCACCGAGCCTTTTTGTACTCCACTAATCACTACTTGCCATTCTGAAAGGGACCCGTTAATCCCCACTCTTTGCTTCCTGTCTGCCAACCACTTCTCTATCCATGTCAGCACTCTACCCCCAATACCATGTGCCCTAATTTTGCCCACTAATCTCCTATGTGGGACCTTATCAAATAACCATATAACAATTACAGCACGGAAACAGGCCATCTCGGCCCTACAAGTCCGTGCCGAACAACTTTTTCCCCTTAGTCCCACCTGCCTGCACTAATACCATAACCCTCCATTCCCTTCTCATCCATATGCCTATCCAGTTTATTTTTAAATGCTACCAACGAACCTGCCTCCACCACTTCCACTGGAAGCTCATTCCACACCGCTACCACTCTCTGAGTAAAGAAGTTCCCCCTCATGTTACCCCTAAACTTCTGTCCCTTAATTCTGAAGTCATGTCCTCTTGTTTGAATCTTCCCTTTTCTCAAAGGGAAAAGCTGATCCACATCAACTCTGTCTATCCCTCTCATCATTTTAAAGACCTCTATCATGTCCCCCCTTAACCTTCTGCACTCCAGAGAATAAAGACCTAACTTATTCAACCTTTATTTGTAACTTAGTTGTTGAAACCCAGGCAACATTCTAGTAAATCTCCTCTGTACTCCCTCTATTTTGTTGACATCCTTCCTATAATTGGGCGACCAAAATTGTACACCATACTCCAGATTTGGTCTCACCAATGTCTTGTACAATTTTAACATTACATAATAATAATAATAATAATAATGTCTTTATTTATATAGCACATTTTTAGTCAACTTGCATTGACCCCAAAGTGCTTCACACAATTACTTCCATACAGACAGGCAAAGGTGGGTGAAGTGTCTTGCCCAAGGACACACACAGGCAAAGGTGGGTGAAGTGTCTTGCCCAAGGACACAACGACAGTATGCACTCCAAGCGGGATTCGAACCAGCTACCTTCCGGTTGCCAGCCGAGCACTTAGCCTATTGTGCCATCTGTCGTCTTGTTTGAATCTGCTTCTATACTCAGCATCCCAGCTTCTATACTCCATCTTATCCTCCCCTCTCATCTCCTCGTTCCTCCTCTCCTCTCTCTTACCCTCTCCTCTCCTCATTCCAATGCTCCTCTCCACTCCTCTCATCTCACCTCACCTCTACTATCATATCCTCCCCTCCCCTCCCATTTCCCTCCTCCCATTCTCCTCTCTCCTCACCTTCCCTTCCTGCTCTCCTCTGCCCTCCTCTCCCAACCTCCCCTCTCTTCTCCCCTCCTCTGCTTCCCTCTAATCTCCTCTCTTTGCCTCTCCTGTGCTCTCCTATCCTCCCCTCCCTCCTCCTCCCCTTTCCTCATCTCCTTCTCTGTCCCCTCCCATCTCCCCTACTTTTTTCTCCCGCCTCTCATCTCCTCTCCCCTCCTTTCCCCTTTCCTCACCTCCCCCATCTCCTCTTTCATCCTCTGCTTCCCTCTTCTCTCCTTTCCTCTTGCCCCTCTCCGGTTCTTGCTACTCCTCTTTTGTAATTCCTCCCCTCTCATCCCCGCCCATCTCCTCTCCTCCCCTCCCCCCTACCAATCCTTACTTCTCCTCTCCTTTACTTACCTCCTTTTCCCCATCCTCCCTTCTCATCTTTTCCCATCCATTCCCCTCTCCTCTTCCCTCTCTCCCCTCCCTCCCATCTCCCCTCCTCTCTCCTCTCCTCTCTTCTCCTCTCCTCCGCTTGCCTCTCCTCTCCCCTCCTCCCCCCTCCCCTCCTCTCCTCTCTGCTCCTCTCGTTCCCCCACTCCTCCCTATCCTTTTCTCTCCTCCCGCACCTCCACTCCGTTTTTCTACCTCCTCTCCTTTACTTTCCTCTCTTCTCTCCTCTTCTCTCCTCCCCTCTGCCCTTTCCCTCTCATCTTCTCTTCTCCTCCCCTCTCCTCTTCCCTCCTCTCTTGTCACACCCTCCCCTGCGGATAAACTAATTGTTCACATCTAGAGAGACAGAAGTAAAGAAAGAAATTGATATTTAAATAATTCTTCTTCTTCTTCTTCTTCTTCTTCTTCTTCTTCTTCTTCTTCTTCTTCTTCTTCTTCTTCTTCTTCTTCTTCTTCTT
>NC_045973.1:49470831-49473331 GCF_010909765.2 Amblyraja radiata
TACACTCTCCCCTCCTTGCTCCCACTCTCTTCTCTCTCCTTCCCCTTCTCTTCTCTTCCCCTCTCTCTGTCCCCTCTCACTCCCATCCCCTCCTCTCTTCCCCCTGTCCCTCTCTCACCCCTGTCCCTCTCTCACCCCTGTCCCTCTCTCTCCCCTTGTCTCTCTCTCCCCTGCTCTGTCCTCCTGCCTCTTTCTCCACCCCTGTCTCACTCCGTCTCTCTCCCCCTCTTCTTACCTGTTGCTCCTGTGGGTCCAATCCACTGACGCTGTGTGTTCTTTCGTTGAAAGACTAGAACCGAGAGATGGTGTCAGTGATGGAGAGAGACAGACAGACGCACACTCACACACACACGCAGGTGTACACATACACTCACACGCATGCACACGCACACGCAGATGCAGACACACACACACACACACACACACACACACACACAGTTAAACACACTCACACACAGCCACACACAGACACAGCCAAACACACTCACACACAGCCACACATGCAGATATGACCTCACATCCTCACCCTCCTGTCCCCTCCCCTCCGCTCTTTCCCCCTCTCCCTCGAAAACCCTCTCCCTTCACTTCACTCCACCCCTGACCTCTTCCCCTCCCTCCTACCTTCCCCACTCCCTCCCCTACTTCGCCCCCTCCCCACTCCCTCCTCTTCATCCCGCCCTCTCCCTTTAGGCTGTGGGCCGAGCATCAAAAATGTGTCTAGAAATCAGTTTTCATGACCCAAGTCACCAAACTACATGACATTTTCCACAGATTTAGATGAAATATAATTGAGAAGGATGTCATAACTCGTCATTGCCGAAAGTTGCACATTAATTAATTAATTTAATTAGAAAATGAGATCGGGAAAGTAAGCGCCGTCTAGTGACCAATGTCCATATTACACGATGGGCAGCCTATTTCCGTGTTGCAGTCCATTTAAACTATATATTATTATACCTATATATATATATATATATATATATATATATATATATCAATGGCAGGGAAACATCTCAAACCCAGTCAGCTCTCTCCCTGTGATTACGAATATTTTAGAACGGTTTGGCGCGTATTCTGGTTTTAAATTTAACTACCAAACGAGTGAGCTATTACCGATTAACTCATTGGCTAAGCAGCTCCCTCGCTCTTTAGCCTCATTCAAATGGGCAGAGGACGGGTTTCATTACCTCGGCATCTTTATCACAACACCATTATCTGATATGTTCCGCACAAACTTTCTGCCTCTGGTTGAGAAAGCTGAAAGAGATTTTGACCGCTGGTCAGTTTTACCGCTATCCCTCGTGGGCCGGATAAATCTGGTCAAGATGGTCGTCCTACCCAAATTCCTGTATCTTTTCCAGCACGTCCCTATACTTATCACTAAATCTTTTTTTGATAAATTAGAAAGGACAATATCTAAATTTTAATGGGGTAGCAAACCGGCTAGAATCCGAAAGGCGATACTGCAGTCTCCTAAGAGTGACGGCGGTTTGGCACTTCCTGACTTTAGGCGATACTATTGGGCAGCTAACTTGCAAAAACTCCTGTATTGGATGAATGATGATTGCGATCACCTACCGACCTGGGTACACATGGAAAAGGCGAGTTCACATCTCCCGTTGCGGTCTGTCCTATGCTCCCAACTCCCCCTTCCTATAACATCCGTGGGTGCAGGCCCAATTGCGTCCCTCTCGCTCAAGATATGGAGTCAACTCAGGAAAAACTTTGGTTTACAAGGCCCTTCCATCTTGACCCCACTGCTTAAAAACCACATCTTTAAACCTTCAAGTACAGACCACGCATTCAAAACCTGGCATAGCAACGGTATCAGTAGTATCAAAAACCTATACAAGGATGTCATCTTTTCGTCTTTTGCGGAGCTCTCGTCCAACTACAGCCTCCCAAACTCCCACCTTTTTTGTTTTTTCCAGATTAGGGATTTTGTGAAGAAGACATTCCCCCATTTCCCAAATCGCCCCCAGAAACCCTGACCGATACCATCTTAGCTCTAGATCCCAACCGGAAGAAATGCATCTCTGTTTTGTATAACTTGTTAGGGTCGGTTATATTGAAACCTCATACCTCATTAAAAGCTGTGTGGGAGGGTGAGCTGAATACGAAACTAATAGACCAGCAATGGGACTCTGCCTTGGATTTGATCCATTCTTCCTCCATATGTGCCCGTCATGGCCTAATCCAATGCAAAGTTCTTCACAAAGTCCACTGCACAAATGCAAGATTATCTAGAATTTACCCCGCTGTTAGGGACACCTGCAACAGATGTAATCAATCTCCTGCCAACCATAGCCATATGTTTTGGTCTTGCCCTAAGCTAGCAGCCTTTTGGAGGAGTGCTTTCGACTTGATAAGCAGAGCCTAAGGCCAGACTATTCCTCCAAATCCACTATCAGCCATTTTCGGTACCCCTCCCAACACCAACCTCTCTGTTGCGGTGAAACGGGTCCTAGCTTTTACAACCTTGTTAGCCCGGAGACTGATC
>NC_045973.1:49478331-49485831 GCF_010909765.2 Amblyraja radiata
ACACTTGCCCCGTCTCTATAACCCGCGCCGCCCCCACTCCCATCTCTGGAACGCACTCTCTGACCCCAGGAAACTTTCCCCTCTCCAACCCTGAAAATCGTTCCTCCATCTCCATCTCTGAATTCTTAACGCTTTTCCCTTTTCTGGAACCTCTGAAATCTTTCCCAGTCTCTGTAGCCAGGCTCCTCTAACCAGTAAAACAACATTCCCCATCGCTGCAACCTCGTCTCTAACCTGTCAAGCACGTTCTCCTTCCCTTCACTCTGAACACTTACCTCATCTCTCACCCACAATCTTTAACTACCCCGTCTCTAACCCCTTCTTTAACGTCTGAAAACACTATAACCATCTCTGTAACCCACTCTCTGACTTCTGAACACACTTTCTCCATTGCTGTAACTCCCTCTCTACCCCCCCCCGCACCCATAGACCCCACAAACCACTGAACACGTTCCCTGTCCGTAAGCCCCAACCTCTGACCTCTGAATGCACTATCACCATCTCTGTAGCTCCCTCTCCGACCCCTCACCATCCCCCATCTCTGTAACACCCTCTCTAACCTCCAAAAACCTTCCCCGTCTCTGTGTCCCCATCACTAACCACTGGAAACTTTCCCTCTGACCTCTGAAAGCACTTTCCTATTTCCTGTAACCCCATCCCTAACGTCAGCATACTCTCCCTGTCTCTCTAACTCACACTCTAAGCTCTGAAAACATTCATCACCATGAGCTCCTCTCTGACCATAACAATTGTACATTACGATTTGTACTCGCTAGAATTTAGAAGATTGAGGGGGGATCTTATAGAAACTTACAAAATTCTTAAGGGGTTGGACAGGCTAGATGCAGGAAGATTGTTCCCGATGTTGGGGAGGTTCAGGACAAGGGGTCACAGTTTAATGATAAGGGGGAAGTCTTTTATGGCCGAGATGAGAAAATCATTTTTTACACAGAGAGTG
This sequence comes from Amblyraja radiata, assembly GCF_010909765.2. Classification (NCBI taxonomy): domain Eukaryota; kingdom Metazoa; phylum Chordata; class Chondrichthyes; order Rajiformes; family Rajidae; genus Amblyraja; species Amblyraja radiata. The sequence continues at coordinate 49,479,290 of NC_045973.1, forward strand.
GTGAATGTGTGGAACTCTCTGCCACAGAAGGTAGTTGAGGCCAGTTCATTGGCTATATTTCAGAGGGAGTTAGATGTGGCCCTTGTGGCTAAAGGGATCAGGGGGTATGGAGAGAAGGCAGGTACAGGATACTGAGTTGGATGATCAGCCATGATCATATTGAATGGCGGTGCAGGCTCGAAGGGCCGAATGGTCTACTCCTGCACCTATTTTCTATGTTTCTATGTCCCTCTACCTCTAACTCCATTTCCATTTTCTACTTTCCACATCTCTGTAACCCCCCTGTCAAACCTCTGGAAACAACTTTTCCCAATCTGTAACCTTCTCCCCTTCCCTACATTCTCAGTCTGTGCTACCCTCTCTCTAACCCTGAAAACAGTTCCCCCATCTCTAACTCCCTCTCTGTAATTCCAACATTCAGCTCCCGCCACTGAAACCCTCTCTCTAACCACTGAAAGTTCCCCCCCGTCTCTAACACATAAAGACTCTCCCCGTCTTTGTAACCCCCTCACTACCCTCTGAGACTTTCTGCGTCTCTGTAAACTCTTCCCCTCTGGCCCCCACACCCCTCTCCCGCGTCTGTGTGTGTGTGTGGCTGTGAGGAAGGATTTCTTACCGATGGCAGGTTCATGTACTGTTCCCCGCTGAGTTTCTGAGCAATTTGCTTCTTTTGTTTCTAAAGGTTAAGTATAAAAAATGAATGATAGATGGGTGGGAGAGAGAGAGAGAGTGTGACACAGATAGAGAGAGACAGAGATGGAGAGACACAGATAGATATTTAGTGAGACAGCAATAGACAGAAAGAGAGAGAGGGAGAGGGAGAGAGAGAGAGTGAGAGAGAGGGGGAGAGAGAGAGAGAAGGGAGGAGACAGAGAGAGAGACACACAGAGAGACACAGAGAAACACAGAGAGAGACAGAGAGACAGAGAGAGACACAGAGAGACACAGAGAAACACAGAGAGAGACAGAGAGAGACACAGAGACAGAGAGACACAGAGACAGAGAGAGAGAGACAGAGACAGACACAGAGAGACAGAGACAGAGAGACAGACAGAGAGAGACACACAGAGGGACAGAGGGACAGAGAGAGAGAAGACAGAGAGATTGGGAGACACAAAGAGACACAGAGAGGGGGAGAGAGGGAGAATTACAGAGACAATACTGACCATTCAAACAGCATTGAATTTCAGACCCGAACTCTGTGGAATTAAAATAGGGATATCCGTCAGCAGAGAGAGAGGGGGTGGGGGATGGGGAGAGGAGGGAGCACCACACTGCGGGAGGGGAGGAGAGGGGGGGGGGGGGGGAGAGGAGGTTGGTGGGAGCACTCACTTTTGTTATCTGTCTGTATATTCATTTCGCTGTTGACACCTGGAATGAAAAATGTTTCTGATTAGATATCGGTAATTAAATCAGCCTGTTGGTCAGCCTGGGCAAGTGGGGCCGAAGGCCCTGTTTCCATGCTGTTTCACTCCTTGACACTTGGACAGGTACAAGGATTAGAGGGATATCGGCCAAAAACAGGCAGGTGGGACTGGAATAGATGGGATATTTGTTCGGTCTGGGCCTGTTTCCACGTTGTAAGACTATGATTTTCTGTCGCTCATTCTGTACGCCTCTTTCTCTGTCCTCCTCCCCTTACTCTCTCTCTCCCCTCTCTCTCCCACCCTTATCAGTGTTCCACCCTCTCTCACTCCCCACCTCTACCCCCTTTCTCTCTCTATCTCTCCCTTTTTCTCTGTCTCTCACAAACACACACACACACCCTCCCCGCAGTCTCTCTTTCCCCTCTCTCCTTTCTCTTCCCCTCTCTCTCTCCTCAACCCCCCCCCCCCTCTCCCTCTCTCTCTCTCCCTCTCTTTCTCTCAACTACCCCCTCCTCCGGCAACTCGTTCCATGCACCCAGTGAACGAGTGACCTCTATGTGAAGAGTTGCCACTCAGGTTCCTATCAAATCTTTCCCATCTCACCTTAAACCTATGTCCTCTGGTTCTCTATTTTCCTATCCTGGAGGTAAAAGACTGCATTCACCCATCTATTCCCCTGATGATCCCTGATGATATGTAAGATAACCCCTCATCCTCATGGTAACATAGAAACATAGAAAATAGGTGCAGGAGGAGGCCATTCGGCCCTTCGAGCCAGCACCGTCATTCATTGTGATCATGGCTGATCGTTCCCAATCAATAACCCGTGCCTCCCTTCTCCCCCATATCCCTTGACTCCACTAGCCCCTAGAGCTATATCTATCTCTCTCTTAAATCCATCCAGTGACTTGGCCTCTACTGCCCTCTGTGGCAGGGAATTCCACAAATTCACAACTCTCTGGGTGAAAATGTATTTTCTCACCTCAGTCTTAAATGGCCTCCCCTTTATTCTAAGACTGTGGCCCCTGGTTCTGGACTCACTCAACATTGGGACCATTTTTCCTTCATCTAGCTTGACCAGTCCTTTTATAATTTTATATGTTTCTATAAGATCCTCCCTCATCCTTCTAAACTCCAGTAAATACAAGCCCAGTCTTTTCAATCTTTCCTCGTGTGACGGTCCTGCCATCCCAGGAATCAATCTTGTGAACCTACGCTGCACTGCCTCAATCACAAGGATGTCCTTCCTCAAATTAGGAGACCAAAACTGTACACAATACTCCAGATGTGGTCTCACCAGAGCCCTATACAACTGCAGAAGAACCTCTTTACTCCTATACTGAAATCCTCTTTGTTACGAAGGCCAACATTCCATTAGCTTTCTTCACTGCCTGCTGTACCTGTAAGCCAACTTTTAGTGACCGGTGTACAAGGACACACAGGTCTCGCTGTACCTCCCCCTTACCTAACCTAACCCCATTGAGATAATAATCTGCCCCCTTGTTTTTGCCGCCAAAGTGGATAACCTCACATTTATCTGTATTCCTCCCTCGCAACATGGACCCGTTACAGTTCACATACCGTCCGAACAGATCCACGGACGATGCGGTCTCCCAGGTTTTGCACACCGCTCTCTCTCATCTTGACAGCCAGAAGGGGGGCCACGTGAGGATGCTGTTCATAGACTTCAGTTCAGCCTTCAACACGATAGTCCCCACCAGACTGGCCGAGAAGCTACTGGAATTGGGGCTCAATACCCCCCTGTGTGCCTGGGCCCTGGACTTTCTCACCGCCAGGCCCCAGGTAGTCAAGATGAGAGGGAATACATCGAAGTCCCTCACCCTGAGCACAGGATCGCCCCAGGGTTGCGTCCTCAGCCCCCTATTGTACTCCCTGTACACACATGACTGTGTGGCTAGGTTCAGCTCCAACTCAATAATCAAGTTTGCTGATGACACTGTGGTGGTGGGCCTGATCTCAGACAACGATGAGAAGGCCTACCGGGAGGAGGTGGCTGATCTAGCTCTCTGGTGTCAGGACAACAGCCTCCTCTTGAACATCAAAAAAACTAAGAAGCTGATCGTGGACTTTAGGAGGGCACATCATCTGAGGACGTACACACCACTGAGGATAAATGGGGATACTGTGGATACGGTGAGCTGTTTTAAATATCTGGGATTCCACATCTCTGAGGCTATGACATGGACATCACACGCCGCAGCACTCGTGAGTAAGGCAAGGTAGCGCCTTTACCACCTCAGGCAATTGAGGAAATTCAGAGTGTCTCCGAGGATCCTCCAGTGCTTCTACTCAGCGGCTGTGGAAAGCATCTTGTCCGGAAATTTTACCATCTGGTTTGGGAATTGCTCTGCCCAGGACAAGAAGGCTCTGCAGAGAGTAGTGCGTTCGGCCGAACGTACTATGGGAACTTCACTCACCCCCCTGCAGGAACTATACATCAGGAGGTGCAACTCCAGAGCCAATAAAATCATGGGAGACCCCTTCCACCCCTGCAACGGGCTGTTCCAGCTGCTACGGTCAGGCAAACGCCTCCGTTGCCATGCTGTGAGAACGGAGAGGTGAAGGAGTTTCTTCCCAGAGGCCATTCGGACTGTAAACTCCTATCTCACCAGGGTCTAACTTTACTGTACCATTCTATTGCTTCCCTTTTTCCTTCCGCCCACAATATTTAATATGGAAAAGAATATGTGTGTTTGTTTGGTTGTTTGTTTGTTTGTCTTTTTGCACAAAGTCCGCGAGCATTGCCACTTTTCATTTCACTGCACATCTCGTATGTGTATGTGAGAAATAAGCTTGACTTGACTTCACTTGACTATACTGCATCTGCCATGCATCTGCCCACTCACTCAATCTGTCTAGGTCACCCTGCAATCTCCTAAAATCCTTTTCACAGTTCACACTGCCACCCAGCTTTGTGTCATCTGCAAACATGCTAGTGTTGCTCCTAATTCCCTCTTCCAAATCATTAATATATATGGTAAACAGTTACGACCCCAACACCGAGCCATGTGGCACTCCACTCGCCACTGCCTGTCATTCTATAAAGGACCCGTTCACTTTGCTTCCGGTCTGCCAACCAATTTTCTATCCATGTCAACACCCTACCCCCAATACAGTGTGCTCTAATTTTAGTCACCAGTCTCCCGTGAGGGACCTCATCAAAGGCTTTCTGAAAGTCTACACTACATCCACTGGCACCCCTTCATCCATTTTACTTGTCACATCCTCAAAAATTCCAGAAGATTAGTCAAGCATGATTTCCCTTTCATAAATCCATGTTGACTTGGACTAATCCTTTCACTGCTATCCAAATGCCCCATTATTACCTCTTTAATAATTGACTCCAGCATCTTTCCCACCACCAAAGTCAGGCTAACTGGTCTGTAATTCCCCGTTTTCTCTCTCGCTCCTTTCTTGAAAAGTGGGATAACATTAGCTATCCTCCAATCCACAGGAACTGATCCTGAATCTATTGAACATTGGAAAATGATCACCAATGCGTCCACTATTTCTAGAGCCACCTCCCTGAGGACCCTGGGATGCAGACCATCAGGTCCAGGGGATTTATCATCCTTCAGTCCCATTAGCCTACCCAATACTATTTCTCGCCTAATGAAAATTTATTTCAGTTTCTCTACCCGCTTAGATCCTCTGTCCTCCAGGACATCTGGGAGATTGTTTGTGTCTTCCTTAGTGAAGACAGATCAGAAGTACCTGTTCAACTCTTCTGCCATTTCCTTGTTGCCCATAATAATTGACCACCAGGGAGATGTCAGTCGTGCCGGCAGTCTGTTCGGATTTTCTTTCTTTTTGTTATTTTTTAGTGCGTTAAAAGTTGGTTTTAATGTTCTCCGGTTTGTTTTATGTGGGGGGAGGGGGAGGGGATCGGGGGAAACTTTTTTTCAGGTTCTTACTTTCCCGGAGATATGATAAATTTTCGGCTCGCATTCTCCGGGCTCTGCGGCCTTCGATCGATGGAGCTGGAGCCTCCTCCGACTGTTGTGAGCCCCACCGCGGGGCGCGGACTTAACATCGGAGCTGATCACTTGCCTGGGATTGCTCCCACCGCGACCACTGCGGAAATCACCATCAAGGGCTCGCAGTCTCGGGTGAGGCCGAGTCGGGAGCTCCAACGTCACGAAAGGTTCGACCATCCCCGACGCGAGGTTCGATCGCCCGGCGCGGGGGAGCTGACATTCCCCCGATGCGGGAGCAGATCGCCTCGACGCGGAGGGCCCGAACGCCGCCGGCTACGTGAGTCAAGATCATCCCGTCAGCTCGAGGCCCACGACCGAGGAAGAACTAAGGGAAGGACTTGAACTTTATTTCGCCTTCCATCACAGTGGAGGAGTCACTGTGGTGGATGTTCATGTTAAAATGTGTTTTTGAGTGATTTGTTACTTTTAATTGTATGACTGACCTGGCCAATGAGATTCCTCGTATGTTGCAAAACATACTTGGCGAATAAAGTGTGATTCTGATTCTGATTCTGATTCTGATAATTTCACCCGTGTCTGCCTTCAAGGGACCCACATTTGACTTTGCTATTCTTTTTGCTTTAACATATCTAAAGAAGCTTTTACTGTCCTACTTTATATTCCTGGTCAGCTTCCCCTCGTACTTCATCTTTTCAGCCCCTGCGCTCTGAGGCCAAAGATTGAAAATACTAGGCTTGTATTCACTGGAGTTTAGAAGGATGAGGGGGTATCTTATAGAAACATATAAAATTATAAAAGAACTGGACAAGCTAGATACAGGAAAAATGTTCCCAATGTTGGGTGAGTCCAGAACCAGGGGCCACAGTCTTAGACTAAAGGGGAGGTCATTTAAGACTGAGGTGAGAAAAAACGTTTTCACCCAGAGAGTTGTGAATTTATGGAATTACCTGCCATAGAGAGCAGTGGAGGCCAAGTCACTGGATGGATTTAAGAGAGAGTTAGATAGAGCTCTAGGGGCTAGTGGAGTCAAGGGATATGGGGAGTAGGCAGGCACGGGTTATTGATAGGGGACGATCAGCCATGATCACAATGAATGGCGGTGCTGGCTCGAAGGGCCGAATGGCCTCCTCCTGCACCTATTTTCTATGTTTCTAATAAAGTCCTAGCCTGCCCAACCTCTCACTGTAGCTCAGGCCGTCCACTCCTGGCAACATCC
>NC_045973.1:49490831-49505831 GCF_010909765.2 Amblyraja radiata
CCCACTCTCCCCACTCTCCCCCCTCTCTCCCTGCACTCTCCCCCCCTCCCCCCACTGCCCCCCCCCCCCTCTCCCTTACCTAACAGACACAGCATCACCAGGAGGGAAGAGGCATTTAAACGCATGATTCTTCCCCGGACGTCCCAAATGAGAATGGAGACAAATGATTCTGCGTTTGAGACTCATGGGGTGGGCGGGGCTGTGGGCTGTTATGTGGGGGGAGAGACACCTGTCAGTCTAGATAGAGAGAGGGCGAGAGGGAGAGAGAGAGAGAAGGAGAGAAGGAGCGGGAGAGAGAGAATCATAGCCAAATATTCATACACATCAGAAATAGGCACTTCGGCCCATCTTGCCCATGCCGCCCAACATAGGGCGGGCGAGAGAAAGAGGAGTGGGGGGGGGAGAAAGAAGGGGGAGGTTGAGGGAGAGGAAGGGGGAGAGAGCATGGAGAGGAGAGAGAGGGGGGGGGCGTGGGGAGAGAAGGAGGGAGGAAGAGAGCGGGATGAAGAGGGAGAAAGTGAATCATAGTCAAAGAATCATTCAGCATGGAAATTGGCCCTTCAGCCCATCTTGCCCATGCCGCCCAACATAGGGCGGGAGGGGAAGAGGCGAGAGAGAGAGGGAGAAAGAGGGGCAGTGAGAGGGATGGGGAGAGGAGAAGAAGTGGGAAAGGAGAGGGAGGGGAAAAAGAGAGGGGGGAGCGAGAGAGGAAGGGGATGAGAGAGAGTCATGTCATACAGCATGGAAACAGGCCCTTCGGCCCAACTCGTCCATGCCGACCAATGTGCCCCATCTATATTAGTCCCACCTCCTTAATCTTTCCCTCCCCTCCCATGACACCCCCTCTTTGCCCCTCCAATTCATTAAATGTATATTTACCTTGGTCATAAAACTCACCACAAAAAGGAACATTCAGCAGGAGAAAATCTGTCATGGGAACTAAAAGTCCAGCGTAAACACAACTGTTTCCATGTAACCTCCCTGCAGTATCCCACACCAATGACTGAACACCACAGACTTTCATTTTCATCATTGAAAGTGAGGGAAGGGGAGCAAAGAGGGAGAGAGAGACGAGGGGTGAAAAAACATCCCACATTCATTATTTTTAGCCTCTTCTCTCCATTGACTTATTTAGTGAGACTGTTGTGTTTCAAAACTCAAAATTGCTGCACACATCCGGTGGAAAAAAACACACACCTTTTCCAAACTTTGACAAACAAAAAGTTTATTGTTAGAGTATAAATCTGTAGATAACGATCAAAGCAAGACAATTGCAACTGTTCGCATGTGCGTGTGGCAGGGTTCTGACCTGTTTCTGAGAGAAAGAGAGAGAGAGAGAGAGACAGACAGAGACAGAGAGAGGGGATGCAGAGAATATTTACGAGGATGTAACCAAGACTAGTGGGTCTGAGCTAAATGGAGAAGTTGAATAGGCTGGGACTCCCTGTAGGAGAATAAGGAATGATTTCATAGAGTTATATAAAACCATGAGAGGAATAGATCGGGTCGATGCACAGAGTCTCTTGCCTAGAATATGCGAATCGAGAACCAGAGGTCAAGGTGAAGGGAATCTAAAGAGTAACTTTTTCACACAAAGGGTGGTGGGTGTATGGTGATAGGTTTGGAGAGATATGGCACAAATGCCCGCAGATGGGACTGGTGCAGATGGGACATGTTGGTCGGTGTGGGCAAGTTGGGCCAAAGGGCCTGTTTCCACGCTGTATGCCTGGCTAGAGAGAGGGGGGGGGGGGGGGGGGGGGGGAGAAAAATGAGACAGAGAGAGAGGCAGAGAAAGAGAGGGAAAGAGAGGCAGGGGTGAGAGAATGGTGAGAGAGAGATAGTGAGGGGGAGAAAGCGGGAAGGACAGAGATAGAGAGAGACAGAGATAGAGAGAGAGAAATCTGAGAGTTTAGTTTAGACACACAGCATGAAAACAGGCCTTTCGGCCCACTGAGTCCATGCCGACCATCGATCACCTCATACACTAGCACCATCCTACACACACTACGGGCAATTTACAGAAGCCAATGACCTTAAAAAACCTGCACGTCTTTGAAGTATGGAAGGAAAGCTGAGATCCTGGAGAAAACCCACGCGGTCACGGGGAGAACGTACACACCTAGTACAGACAGCGCCTTTGGTAGATGGGATGGAACCCGGGTCCCTGGCGCCGTGAGGCAGCAACTCTAACACTGCATCACCTTGCCGGCATCTTGCATATTGGGGTCGCATGGATAACTGGGGCAAATTTTCGCGCTTGGTTTCGTGATTAGTTCAGTTGAGTTGTTGTAAAGAAAGATTGGGGATGGAAAATATGTTCTATCCGCAACGCTCCCTCGCCACTTCCTCACACCTGCCCCTAACCCTGCCTGCTCTTCTGTACAGTCTAAATATAACAATGCAACACACACACACAGTGCCAGGCCCTGGAACACGTGCAGGGGGAGGAAACACACGTCTGGGGACATGGGGAGGGGGGGGGTGTGAGAGGGGGGGGAGAGAGAGGGGGGGGGGAGAGAAAGGGGGGGGGGGGAGAGGGGAGAAAGAGATTAGAGAGGGGAGAAAGAGATTAGAGAGGGGAGAGAGGGGGGGGATAGAAAGAGGGGAGAGAGAGAGGAGGGGGAGAGAGGGGGGGGGGAGAGAGAGGGGAGGGGGGGAGTGAGAGGGGGGGAGAGAAAGGGGGGGCAGAGAGAGGGGAGAAAGAGATTAGAGAGGGGAGAGAGAGGGGGGGGATAGAAAGATGGGAGAGAGAGAGAGTAGAGGAGGGAGGGTAGAGAGAGAAATAATGGTGAGGAGGGAGCAAGTGAGAGGGAGGAGAGAGGTTTAGGCTTATTTTTGTCACCGTACCGATCAGATCGAGGGAGAAAAAAGGGGGAAGGTGGGAGAGAGATGTGGAGAGGAGAGAGGGGTATGGGAGAGGGGATTAGATGGGGAATTAATGATATACTCTTTATGCTGTTTCTGCACACACTATATATCTGTGTGCGTGAGATCGAGGGTTAATATATCAGTAAGCTGTTTAGATATCTCTATGTGTACGTGAGCTATTTATATACTGTATTTCTCTGTGCGTTTGTCTGTGAGAGAAAGAGAGAGAGATGGGGGAGAGGGGGTGAGAGAGAAGGAAAGAGAGAGGGAGAGAGAGAGAGATGGGGAGAGAGGTTTACTACAGTCACGTGTACAGAGGTACAGTGAAAAGCTTGGTTCTGCACGCTATCCAAACAGATCAGATAGAGGGAGTAAAGGGGGGTAGCCGAGTGAGTGGGGTAGAGAGAGATGGGGAAGAGAGAGGAGGGAGAGAAGGGAGAGGGAGAGGGGGCATGCGGATTGGATGGGAAGAGAATGATATACCCTTTATCCTGTATCTGTACACTATATATTTGAATCACATGGGCTCCAAGGAGAGACAACTGAATGAATATAAAATTGGCTTGATGGAAGGAAGCAGAGGGTGATTGTAGACTCATAATGGAGGCGTGTGAGTGTTGGTGTGCCTCAGGGTTCGGTGCTGGGCCCGTTACTGCTTGTCTGATGATTTGCATTACACCGTACATGGCAAGACCACGGTTGAGTTGCTGACTTACAGCGAATGCAGCACCGGAGACCCAGGTTTGATCCTGACTACGGGTGCTGTCTGTACGGAGTTTGCATGTTCTCATCGTGATCTGCGTGGGTTTTCTCCGAGATCTTCGGTTTCCTCCCACACTCCAAACACGTACAGGTTTGCCGGTTAATTGGCTTGGTAAATATATTTTTTAATTGTCCTAGTGGGTTAGTGTTAATGTGCGGGGATCGCTGGTCGGCACGGACCCGGTGGGCCAAAGGGCCTGTCTCTGCACTCTATCTCTAAACTAAAGATTAGCAAATTTGCAGATAACACAAAAGTGAGTGCTATCGTAGATAGAAACATAGAAACATAGGTGCAGGAGGAGGCCATTCGGCCCTTCGTGCCAGCATCGCCATTTATTGTGATCATGGCTGATCGTCCCCAATCAATAACCTGCCTTCTCCCCATATCCCTTGACTCCACTAGCCCCTAGAGCTCTATCTAACTCTCTCTTAAATCCATCCAGTGACTTGACCTCCACTGCCCTCTGTGGCAGGGAATTCCATAAATTCACAACTCCCTGGGTGAAAAAGTTTTTCTCACCTCAGTCTTAAATGACCTCCCCTTTATTCTAGGTGAAGATGGTTGTCAACAATTGGTGCAGCATCTTGATTGGTTGGTCAGATGGGCTGAGGAATGACAAATGGAGTTAAATACAGAGAAGTGTGAGGTGTTGCGTTTTGGGAAGTCTCACATGGGCAGAACCTTCACAATGAATGGTAGGGCTCTTGTGCATGTTGCAGGGCAGAGACATCTCAGAGTGCAGGAGCATAATTCCCTGAAAATGGCATCGTAGGTAGACAGGGAGTGTTGTGGAGCAGAGGGGACTGGGAGTGCAGGTACACAGTTCCTTAAAAGTGGTGTCTCAGTTGGACAAGATGTGTTGTAGAGCAGGGGGATCGAGAAGTGCAGGTACATAGTTCAACTTGACACCATTATTATCTAAATGGTGTCAAGTTGGGAAAAGGGGAAGTACAATGGGATCTTGCTTCCTTGTTCATCAGTCTATGAAAGTAAGCATGCAGGTACAGCAGGCAGTGAAGAAAGCGAATGGTATGTTGGTCTTTATAACAAGAGGAGTTGAGTCTAGGAGCAAAGAGGCCCTTCTGCAGTTGTACAGAGCCCTAGTGAGAACATACCTGGAGTATTGTGTGCAGTTTTGGTCCCCTAATTTGAGGAAGGACATTCTTGCTATTGAGGGAGTGCAGCGTAGGTTTACAAGGTTAATTCCCGGGTTGGTGGGACTGTCATATGCTGAGAGAATGGAGCGGCTGGACTTGTACACTCTGGAGATTAGAAGGATGAGAGGATATCTTATTGGAACATATATGATTATTAAGGGTTTGGACTTGCTAGAGGCAGGAAACATGTTCCCGATGTTGGGGGAGTCCAGATCTAGGGGCCACAGTTTAAGAATAAGGGGTAAGCCATTTAGAACGGAGATGAGGAAACATTTTTTCACACAGAGAGTTGTGAGTCTGTGGAATTCTCTGCCTCAGAGGGCGGTGGAGGCCGGTTCTCTGGATACTTTCAAGAGAGAGCTAGATAGGGCTCTTAAAGATAATGGAGCCAGGGGATATGGGGAGAAGGCAGGAACGGGGTACTGATTGGGGATGATCAGCCTTGATCACATTGAATGACGGTGCTGGCTCGAAGGGCTGAATGGCCTACTCCTGCACCTATTGTCTATTGTCTATTGAAAGTGCTGTCACCGGTAGACAAGGAGTGTTGTTGAGCAGAGGGATCTATGAGTGCTTGTACATATTTCCCTGAAAGTAGTGTCGCAAGTTGATAGGGAGATGAAGCAGGATTTCAGCACATTGGTCTTCATCAGCCAGAGTATAGAATTTGGAAGGTCATGTTACTGTTGTACAAGATCTTGGTGAGGGCGCATTTTGAGTATTCTGATCAGTTCTCAGAACCCATTTATAGGAAAGATGTCATTAAGCTGGAAAGGATGCACAGAAGCTTAACGAGGATGTTGCCAGGACTCGAGGGGTTGAGCAGGAGGGGTTGAGCAGGAGGGGTTGAGCAGGGTAGGACTTTATTCTTTGGACTGCAGGAGGGTGACAGTTAATCTTATGGAAGTGTACAAAACCACAAGACGCACAGAGTCTCTTACCTCGAGTAGGGGAATTGAGAACCAGAGGACATAAGTTTAAGGTGATAGTGGGAGAGATTTAATAGGAAGCTGAGGGATAACGTTTCCACACAGATGGGTGTATGGAACGAGCTGCCGGAGGAGGTAGTTGAGGCAGGTACATGGAGAGGGCAGGTTTAGAGGGATATGGGCCAAACATGGGCAGGCGGGGTTAGTGTAGATGGGGCATGTTGGCTAGCATTCGTAAGTTGGGCCAAAGGGCCTGTTTCCACACAGTGGTTCATGAGCTATTGGTTTGGGGCGTATCAAAGTTAGAATGTTAGATGGAAATGAACAGTTTAAACAAACAATGATGTCTTGGGGAGTTTGAAGGAGATGAGTGATGATTATAATCTGTAGCGTGTTGAGCGGAGAGCGTGGGCGGATAGTTTTGATTTTCAAAACTGGAACCCACACACACATTGTCTCATTGCTAATTTATTTCCTTTCTGGTAAAGTGAGAATTTACGGCCGACTAAGAAAGAGAATAGAAATTTTTTTTCAATCATTTTGTGCAGAAATGACAATCAAAACCACATTGTCAAAATTGGGCACATTGCAATAAAGTCACACAGTGATACAGCGTGGAAACAGGCCCTTCAGCCCAACTCGCCCACCTAGGTCAACATGTCAAACATAGAAACATAGAAACATAGAAAATAGGTGCAGGAGTAGGCCATTCGGCCCTTCGAGCCTGCACCGCCATTCAATATGATCATGGCTGATCATCCAACTCAGTATCCTGTACCTGCCTTCTCTCCAGACCCCGTGATCCCTTTAGCCACAAGGGCCACATCTAACTCCCTCTTAAATATAGCCACTGAACTGGCCTCAACTACCTTCTGTGGCAGAGAGTTCCTCAGATTCAGCACTCTCTGTGTTTGGCCCTAATCCCTCTAAACCTGCCCTCTCCATGTACCTGCCTCAACTACCTTCTGTGGCAGAGAGTTCCTCAGATTCAGCACTCTGCCCGTGTTTGGCCCCCTTATCCCTCTAAACCTGTCCTGTCCATGTATCTGTCCACGTGTCATAGAATCATAGAATCATACAGCCCAGGATCAGGTCCTTTGGCCCAACTTGCCCACACCAACCAACATGACCCACCTACACTAGTCCCACCTGCCCACTTTTGGCCCATATCCCTTGAAACCTGTCTTATCCGTACCTGTCCACGTATCTTTTAAATGTTGTGATGTTCCCTGCTTCAACTACCTCATCCGGCAGTTCATTCCATACACCCGCCACCATCTGTGTGAAAAAGGTTCCCCCTGGTTCCGCACTGTATCTCTAAACTAAACTGGTGTGAATGGGTGATCAATGGTTGGCGTGGACTCGGCGGGCCGAAGGGTCTGTTTCCACGCTGAACTAAACTAAACTAAAATGAGGAAAGGTCTCGACCCAAAATGTCACCTATTCCTTTTTCTCCAGAGATGCTGTCTGACCCGCTGTGTTACTACAGCACTTTGTGTCTAACCCCAAGTTCAACGTGAATTTTAGAGCGTTTTAAGACGTTTCAGAGACTTTGTGTTTAGTTTCTTGTTCCTGAAAAAATACACACTGATAATATAAAAGTACTTTTGTACATTCAGAAGAGAAGTACCGTACCGGTGTGAAATATATGATTACTCGACCTCAAAACGAACCTCGTTCACTGCCAGCAGGAGTTTCAAATCTTGACTTTTGTTTTATGCAAAGTGCAGGGATGGTGAAACGTATTTGAAATTGAACCTTGCGATGAGAAATGGTGTTGGTTTTCCGTTAAACATTTCCGCAGGTAAGAATTTCATTGTTCCGTTTCGGACAATAACACATTCTTGTCTATCTGAAGCATTTAGTTTGGTTTAGTTTGGTTTAATTCAACTCAGTTTAGTTCAGTTCAATTAAGTTCAGTTAGTTCAGTTTAGTTTACTTCAGAGGTTAGTTTAGTTTAGTTTAGAGTAGTTTGATTTAGTTTGGTTTAGTTTAGTGTAGTTTAGTTTTGTTTGGATTAGATTAGTTCAGTTTAATTTAATTTAATTTAGTTTAATTTAGTGTAGTATAGTGAAGTGTACTGTAATGCAGTTTAATTTAGTTTAGTTTAGTATAGTGAAGTGTACTGTAATGTATTTTAGTTTAGTTTAGTTTAGATTTGTTAAGTTCACTTCAGTTCAGTTTCGTATAGTTTAGTTTATTAACACGTGCAAGAGGCACAATTAAAAGCTTTCTTGTTGCACGCTATCTAGTCCACAGAAAGCCCGTACATGATTACAATCAAGCTGTCCACAGGGTACGGATACAGGATAAAGGGAATAATGTGTAGTGCAAGATTCAGTCCAGTAAAGTCGGATTAAAGATAGTCCGAGGGTCTCCAATGAGGTAGATGGGAGATCAATGAGGTACTTGGTGAGGGGATGTTACAGTTGCCTGATAACAACTGGGAAGAAACTGTCCGTGAATCTGGAGGTGTGTGTTTTCACACTTCTGTACCTCTTGCCAGAAGGGAGTAGACAAAGTGACCTGGGTGAAACTGATCCGTGATTATGCCCGTGGCCTTGCCGAGGCAGGGTGAAGTATAGATGGAGTCGGTTGAAGGGAGGTCGGTTTGCCTGATGGTCTGGGCTACGTCCACAACTCTCTGATTTCTTGCTTTCTTGTTGCATATTATCCAGTCAGCGGAAAGACTATGTATGATTCCAATCAAGCCAACCACAGTGCATAGATACAGGAGAAAGGTTATAATGTTTAATGCAAGATAAAGCCCAGTAAAGTCAGATTAAATGTGTAGGAAGGAACTGCAGATGCTGGTTTAAACCGAAGATAGACACAAAAATCTGGAGTAACTCAACGGGACAGGCAGCATCTCTGGAGAGAAGGAATGGGTGACGTTTTGAGTCGAGACCCTCCGTCAGACTGAAGAAGCGTCTGAACCGAAATGTCACCCATTCCTTCTCTCCAGAGATGCTGCCTGTCCCGCTGAGTTACTCCAGCTTTTTGTGTCTAAAGTCAGATTAAAGATAGTTCAAAGGTCTCCAATTTAGTTTAGTTTACTTTAGTTTAGTTTATTCTTGTCACATGTACCAAGATACAGTGGAAACCATTGTTGTTGCGTGCTATCAAGTCAGCGGAAAGTTTCTACATGATTACAATCAAGCCGTCCACAGTGTATAGATACAGGGTAAAGGGTGGGGATTATTGATTGCAATTATTCCTATTGAGATAAGGTTCAATATTATTGCTAGTGAGGTAATTGACAAAAATTAATTCTATATTTACAGTAAATATTTATTCCAATTGTTGTTACTAACACAAATCAAAATATATGTATGATAGACACAAAATGCTGGAATTACTCAGTTGGACAGGCAGCATCTCTGGAGGGAAAGTATGAGTGATGTTTCAGGTCGAGACCCTTCACTCCTTCTCTCCAAATATGCTGCCTGTCCTGCTGAGTTATTGCAGCATTTTGTATCTATCTTCAGTTTAAACCAGCATCTGCAGTTCCTTCCTCCACAATATATATGTATGTATGTGTGTGTGTGCGTGTGTGTGCGTGTGTGTGTGTGTGTGAGTGCGTGTGAGTGTGTGTGCGTGTGCGTGTATGTGTGCGTGTGTGTCTGTGAGTGTGTGTGTGAGTGCGTGTGTGTGTGTGTGTGTGTGTGCGTGCGTGTGTGCGTGCGTGTGTGCATGCGTGTGTGTGTGTATGTGTGTGTGTGTGTGTTTGTGTGTGTGTATTTATATATATATATATATATATATAACAGATATATATATGACAGATATATATATATATATATATATATATATATATATATATATATGAGCGATATATATATATATATATATATATATATATATATATATATATATATATATATATGAGCGATATATATATACAGTATATATACATTTGTCACAATTGCCGCATTGACACAAATTTAATATTGATGGGCAAATGCTGTTTTGGGATAAATAAATAACTGTATTTTATATATTGCAATGAATGTTATTGACTCCAGCCAACACTTATTACAATTAATCTCATTGCCACACATTGAAATTTATTGCAATTAATAGTTTTGTAACAAATACAAATGTTTTATTTATTGCAATTTGCACTATTACAATTGATATTATTGATACAAATTGAATTTTTACTGTGACTAAAATGATCGTGAACATTTATTGCAGTTTATGTTTTGAGACAAGTAAATATTTGCAATTGTTGCAATGAATATAATTTCATAAACAAATATGCTTTATTGCTGTTGATTTAATTGACCAAACAATTGTTTTTGCAGTTGATATTATTGTGAAAAATAGATCTATGTATTTTTTTGCAATTGATGTTATCCACACAAATATCTGTTACAGTCTCTGTACATAGACAAGTATGTCCACACATAGCTGTTTCAATTACAATTAAACAGCAGAAAGTACATATTTTTGCAAATGATACATTGACACAAATAACTATATAATAGCAATGTATGGTATTGACCAGTACATATTTATTGCAATTCATATTATTGACACATAGAATATTTACTGAATTGATTTAAATGATCAAGTAAATATTTCTTGCAATGAATATTATTGAAACAATTTTGTTTATTGCAAGTTACTATTGAATAGGGTAAATATCATGTGCAATTGGTGTTACTAATACAAGTAAATATGTAATGTTTATGAAGGAATTGCTGATGCTGGAAAATCGAAGGTACACAAAAATGCTGGAGAAACTCAGCGGGTGAGGCAGCATCTATGGAGCGAAGGAAATAGGCAATGTTTCGGGTCGAGACCCTTCTTCAAGGAAATATATATATTTGCTGCAATTAATGTCACTGGCAAAGTGAATATATGTTATTTGTTACAGTTGATGTATCGACACAAATAGAGTATTTATTGCAAGTGATATGCTTGATGTAAATCCAATATTTACTGCTATTAATATTATTGACAAATTTGAATAGTAGTTGTAAAATTATTGACACAAATAGAATACTTATTACAATGAATATTGTTGACATAATGGAATAATTGTCACAATTAATGCTATTGACACAAATGTAATATTGATTGCAATGTATATTATTGTCACAAATATTAATGATCATAATTAATATTGTCGTCATAAATTGAAATAATAAAATGTAATATTTATCATAATTAATGTGTTTGAATTAAATAAATATATTTTATTTATTGCATTTTGCTATTGCCTCCAGTAAATAGTTCTTACAATTAATATTATTGATGCAAATTCATTTTTAATTATTAATTTAAATGTAGTAATATTTATTGCTATCTATGTTACAGACACAAATAAGTATTTGTATTTGTTAATTATTGTCATTGGCATGTTAATAAATGTTATTTATTGCAGTTAATCTTTTGACATTTCTTGCAATTTATATTATTGCCATAAGCAAATATATTATTGTTATTGATATAATTGAATACACAAGTATTTTTTGCAATTATATTAGTGTTAAAAATACATACACAATAGATGCACGAGGAGGCCATTTGGCCCTTCGAGCCAGCACTGCCATTCATTGTGATCATGGCTGATCGTCCCCAATCAATAATCCGTGCCTGCCTTCTCCCCATATCCCTTGATTCCACTAGCCCCTAGAGCTCTATCTAAATCCAGTGATTTGGCCTCCACTGTCCTCTGTGGCAGGGAATTCCACAAATTCACAACTCTCTGGGTGAAAATGTTTTTTCTCACCTCAGTCCTAAATGGCCTCCCCTTTATTCTATGTGTAGCCCCTGGTTCTGGACTCACCCAACATTGGGACCATTTTTCATGCATCTAGCTTGTCCAGTCTTTTTATAATTGTATATGTTTCTATAAACTTGTACTCGCTAGAATTTAGAAGATGGTACTCGCTAGAATTTCCGCACTTTAGCCCTAAACTAAAAAACGAGACTAAATAAATAGACTATTTATTGCAAATAATATATTGACACAAAAACAATGCTTATTGCAATTAATAATATTAACACAAATATTAATGTTTGTAATTAATATTCTTGACATAATGGAATCATTATTGCAATTGATATCATTGTCACAAATATTAATGATCACTATTAATATCATCATTATTAATTGAAATAATGTCAACATTGAATATTTATTGCAATTAATAATATGTTTGAATGAAAATATTTTATTTAATGCATTTTTGCTATTGCTTCCAGTGAATAGTCACAAATTTAATTTGATACAAATTTAATTTATATTATTGATTGAAATATTTGTTCCTATTTATTGCAGTCTATGCTACAAGTAAATATTTGTTTTTGTTAATTATTGTCATTGACACAATAAATGTTATTTATTGCAGTTAATCTTTTGACATAACATTGCCAAAAGCAAATATATTATTACCATTGATGTAATTGCATATACAAGCATTTTTTGCAATTGATATTAGTATCAAAAATAAATGTCTATAAATTTGCAATTGGTGTTATCGACACTAGTAAATAATTCTTGCTATCGGTGTTATTTAGGCAAGTGTGTATACCTACATACAATATTCACACCAGTAAATACATCTTTTAGCACACAAACACACTTACACAGGCACACACACACACATTCACGCTCACATGCACACAGAAATATATAAACAGCTCACACTAATATATAAACCCTTGATCTCACATACACACAAATATATAAACAGCTTACTCTAATATGTATACCCTTGATCTCACTCACACACATAGAACAATATATTAACAGCTCACTCCAATATATAAACCCTCAATCTCACACACATACACACACTCTTATGCGCACACAAACGCATGCACGCACACACACATAAACACCCACACACAAACACATGCACGCACGCACACACACACACACATAAACACCCACACACAAACGCATGCACGCACACACACATAAACACCCACACACAAACACATGCACGCACGCACACACACACACACACACATAAACACCCACACACAAACGCATGCACGCACACACACATAAACACCCACATACAAACGCATGCACGCACACACACCCACACACAAACACATGCACGCACAA
The DNA here is from genome assembly GCF_010909765.2 of Amblyraja radiata. Lineage (NCBI taxonomy): Eukaryota > Metazoa > Chordata > Chondrichthyes > Rajiformes > Rajidae > Amblyraja > Amblyraja radiata. The sequence continues at coordinate 49,503,636 of NC_045973.1, forward strand.
GCACATGTCCGAGGACATTGTGGGAAACTAGAGAGGAAATTGCGGGACCCTGGTTGAAATTTACGAGTCATCCTTAAAAACAGGAGAGGTGCCGGAAGACTTGAGGGTGGCAAATGTTGTGCATCTATTCAAGAGGGGCTGCAGGGAAAATGCTGGGAACTATAGGCCAGTGAGCTTAACATCTGTAGTTGGAAAGATACTAAAGTATTCTGTGGGGTGAAGTTCATAGATTTGGAGGGAAGGAGGTATCACGGGGGGATGGGGGGGGGGGGGGGTGGGGGGGTGGTGGGGGTGGGGGGGAGCAGTTACACCACCAGGCCCAGTACTGTGCTGCCATTGCCGCCACAAGGAGCAGCACCAACACTCACCGCCTTCCTGACCGATCTCAGGTCAGACCACTGAAGACGGCGGCGTTGTCGACCTCCATGGCCTCCCTGTGGCTGCAGCCGCCGACCTTCACCGACTCACCGATAACACCGACCCTCGATGCCTCCCCGGCCATCCGCTGACCGGCACTTCCAACGCTTCGCCCGCTCTCCCGGATTCCACTCCCCGCGGGCCTCCACCAGTGACTCTATCAACCCGAGCCACTCCACTGCCCAGCCGTCGCTTTACCTGAGTCCCAGGCTCAGCACTGGGCCTGCAGTCTCCACGCTGCAGACTCTCACACCACGGGCTCTAACTGTGCTGGGTCCTAGTGCTCCCCCACTACACATGGAACCTCAGTGGTCGTTCCACTGGGCCTTCCCCTATCCCATTGTACCATGTGACCCCAGCTCTTCCCCACTCAAACTAGAGTCCTCATACCCCCCTCCTCCCTGACCACCCACCACCCTCCTACCAGACATCACCTCGGCCTTCGTCCACTCACCTGCCTTCCTCTGGCCCCAACCCCCATCCTTGTCGTTTGTTCACCATCCCCCCTGACCTCCCCCTCTCTGATACCGAATGGTCTGTCCTCAGCAGAAGCTTCACCTTTGTCCCCCTCCATCCCCAACTCAATGAGTTCTGTGCCCGCCACAATGTGGAGCGCTTCTTCCGTTGCCTCCGCATCCAAGCGTTTTTCCATGGGAAGGAGTCCTCACCCTCTAGTAATGACCCCTTCTCCCATCTCTCTCCTCTTGGACCCTCCCCCTCATGGCCATCTACCTGGTTTAGACCATTTTATTTGGAACTGCCGGTGGGACATGAACCACCTCAACTTCTCCACTCCCCTGTCTCACTCTAACCTCTCCCCCCCCCCCCCCCTGAACGTACAGCCCTCCACCTGCCGACAAGGGAGGTGCCGTGGTAGTCTACCGTGGCCCTATCCCCGAACTCTACCTCTGCTACATTGACAGCTGAATTGGTGCTACCTCCTGCACCCATGCAAAACTCACTGACTTCATCCATTTCACCACTAACTTCCATCCGGCACTCAAAATTCACCTGGACCATTTCCGACATCTCCCTACCGTTTCTAGATCTCACTATCTCCATCGCAGGTAACAGACTACTGACCGACATCTACTACAAACCAACTGACTCCCATGGCTCTATGGACTGCACTACTTCCCACCCAGCTTCCTGTAAGGACTCGATCGCCTTCTCCCAATTCCCCCGTCTACGCCGCAACTGCACCCAGGATGAGGTGTTCCAAACCAGGTCATCGGAGATGTTCTCATTCCTTAGGGATCGGGGGTTCCCCTCTTCGACTAGAGATGAGGCTCTCACCGGGGTCTCCTCTATATCCCGCAGCTCTGCCCTTGTTCCCCATCCCCCTACTTCTAACAAGGACAGAGTCCCCCTTGTCCTCACCTTCCATCCTACCAGGCGTCACATACAACAGATAATCCTCCGACATTTTTCCACCTCCAATGGTATCCCACCACTTGCCACATCTTCCCATCTCCTCCCTTTTTGGTTTTCGGCAGGGACCGCACGCTCCATAACTCCCTGGTCAAGTCATTCCTTTCCACCCAAACCATCTCCTCCCCGGGCACATTCCCTTGCAACCGCAGGAAATGCTACACTTTACCTCCACCTTTAACTTCATCCAAGGGCCCATGCAGTCTTTCCAAGTGAGACAGAGGTTCACCTGCACCTCCTCCAACCTCATCTACTGCATCTGCTGTTCTAGGTGTCAATTTCTCTACATCGGTGATACTAAGCGCAGGCTCGGCGATCGCTTCGCCCAATGCCTACGCTAAGTTCGCA
>NC_045973.1:49508331-49510831 GCF_010909765.2 Amblyraja radiata
GAAACATATGTGAAATTACAAACACAGATGAGACTGAAAGCAAATTGGATAGGCCAAACTTATTATTCGTCATTTACTTCTAAAGCTAGAGGTACGGCTATTATTATTCGGAAAGGTATACCATTTATATCAAAGAACACTATATCTGATAAGGAAGGAAGGTACACTATAGTGGCAGGAGAAATGTATTCTACACCACTGACTCTGATAAATATTTATGCACCAAATTTTGATAACCCCCAATTTTTTAAGAAAATCACGGATACAATAGATGAGTATAATTACCAAAATGTAATATTAGGTGGGGATTTTAATTGTGTTATAGATACATATTTAGATAAATCAATAAAAATAAGGAAGAGTAAGGTTAAATCTAAAACTAGTGAATTTTTTAACATATATATAAAAACACTAATATAACAGACGTATGGAGAATAGTCAACCCTACGGGAAGGGAATACTCATTTTACTCAGCGGTACATAAAACTTATTCGAGAATTTATTATTTTTTAGTGGACACAAAATTAATTCCTTATACGATTAACCCTAAATATCACAATAGTATTATTTCTGATCACTCACCATTGACCTTTACTTTAAAACTAGAGGGAACGCCAGGTATAAAATCGTTTTGGCGTTTTAATACACAGTTAATTAATAATCCACAAGGTTATGAGTATTTAAAACAACAAATGAAATTCTTTTTTGATACAAGTGAGACACCAGGCATTTCACCATCTTTATTATGGGAAACTTTTAAGGCATTTATACGTGGAGTTATAATCTCATATCAAAGTTACCAAAATAAAAAGAACTCCATAGTACAAGAGACTTTAGAAAAGGAAATTAAAATATTAGAATTAGATAACGCAAAAGACCCAACTATAGATAAACATAATAAGATCACATTATTGAAATTTAAACTTAATCGAATATTATCGGCAAGAGTAATAAGATTATTTCAGATCACAAAACAGGCACAGTTTGAATTTGGTGATAAACCACATAAACTTCTGGCTAGACAATTGAAGAAACAGGAGAAGGAAAAGACGATTACTAAAATCAAATCAGAGACAGTGAACAAGTTAGGGCTTTATTCTTTGGAGCGCAGAAGGTTAAGGGGGGACTTGATAGAGGTTTTTAAAATGATGAGAGGGATAGACAGAGTTGACGTGGAAAAGCTTTTCCCACTGAGAGTAGGGAAGATTCAAACAAGGGGACATGACTTGAGAATTAAGGGACTGAAGTTTAGGGGTAACATGAGGGGGAACTTCTTTACTCAGAGAGTGGTAGCTGTGTGGAATGAGCTTCCAGTGAAGGTGGTGGAGGCAGGTTCGTTTTTATCATTTAAAAATAAATTGGATAGTTATATGGATGGGAAAGGAATGGAGGGTTATGGTCTGAGCGCAGGTATATGGGACTAGGGGAGATTATGTGTTCGGCACGGACTAGAGGGGTCGAGATGGCCTGTTTCCGTGCTGTAATTGTTATATGGTTATATGGTTATATGGTTATTAGAATGGGGAACTATTAACGTTACCCAAGGATATTAATAAAAAGGTTTGCCCAATTTTATCAAAACTTGTATACGTCTAAAACTAAAATAGAAGACAATATAATTGTAGATTTTTTAGATAATTGTAATCTGCCAAAATTGGATATTTTGGAACAAGAGGAATTAGGAGCACAGATCACAAGGGAAAAAATGTGAAACAATAAAAGAGCTGAAAAATGGGAAAACACCAGGACCAGCTGGTTTTAATAATGAATTCTATAAAGGTTTCCAGGAGTTAATGGTACCATGGTTATTTAAGTTATATAAATATGCCTTTACTGAAAATAAATTACCAGAAAAATTAGCTGAATCCACAATTACGTTAATACCTAAAAAAGATAAGGACTTAGAAGAACCGGGTTCATATGGAGCCATATCACTCCTAAATACAGATCAGAAAATTTTAGCAAGAACTTTAGCAAGAAGATTGAGTAAATATATTAATAAATTGATAAATCCGGACCAAACGGGGTTTATACCTAAAAGACAATCATCTAACAATTTGAGACGCCTTTTTAATATAATGCATTCATACAAAACGGAAAAGGAAGACTTGTCAGTTATATCTCTGGATGCAGAGAAAGCATTTGATCAGGTAGAATGGCAGTATTTACACAAAGTACTCCAAAAATTTAATATGGGAGAGAATTTTATCAGATGGGTTAAATTACTATATGATAAACCAATGGCAAGAATATTAACTAATAATATCAAAATTTCAATTATCGAGGGGCAATAGGCAGGGATGTGTTTTATCACCCCTGCTATTTGCACTTATGATAGAGCCGCTTGCTGAAAAGATAAGAAGGCATCCGGATATTCAGGGATATAATACTAAGGATACTATTAATAAAATATCACTATATGCAGATGATATACTTTTATATATTACAAACTCCCAAACGAGCATCCCGAATCTATTAAATCTAATAGAGGAATTTGGCT
>NC_045973.1:49520831-49537256 GCF_010909765.2 Amblyraja radiata
GAGAGCATATACGAACAGCTCGAGTAACTGAGGGACGAGGAGCCGAGTAGAAAGGAAACTCGGACTGAACCAAGACATGCCAGAACCAAGTCTACCAAGTCAGAAAATGACCACACAAGTTGTGTAGTCTGTGGTGACGTAAAGCATAAAAGGAAGCTGTACTTCTGCAAGCAGTTTCGAGGGCTAAAGCTGACAGAGAAAAGAGCTGCAGTAAAGAAGTTGGGAGCATGCAAAAAGTGTCTTGAAGTTCATGATGATGGTTCATACTGCAAACCTGCATATCTGTGTAAAAATCAAATCTGCAAGGATGAACAGACTCCTGAGCATCATTATTATCTGTGCCCCAATTATGAGATGAGGAAAAGCAGTGTGGATCAGAGAAGGAGTAAATTTGGTCCAGAGGAAGGTAAAGGCAAAAAGAAATATACAGTGGACCAAGAGGAGTTTTTCAGCAAACTTCCACCAGAGTTGGCAAAACAATGCCGAGATGTGTTCTCCAACACTGCATCAAGAGCCTTCAACACTGCAAAGCATCAGCCAAGCCTCCTAAAGGAAAGTGGACTGCAAGAGCATCCAGTGATTATGATGCTTCTGGAGGTCGTAGCAAATGCTGGACAAAAGGTTGGGACATTAATTGACTTGGCTTCAGATACCAACTACATAACTCACAAGGCTGCGAGTAGACTGAACCTTAGGAGTGAAGACATCACGCTTATCGTCCATGGAGTTGGGGGGATGAAGGTCCACGTAGAGACGAGGCGCTACCTTCTAAAGATCCGAGTGAAGACTCCCAAGGGCACACTCAAGTCGCACCAGTTAGTTTGTTATGGGTTGGACAGCATTGCAGATGTTCACAAACAAGTGACACCACAGCAGCTGCAAAAGTTCTTTCCAGACGTCCCACTTGAGGAACTTGTGAGACCAAAAGGGATACATTTGCTCATACGCCATAGAGAAGGTCAGCTAGTGCCTCAGAGGATTAGAACTGTTGGAGATCTCATTCTGTGGGATGTACCACTGGGAAAGACTGTTGGAGGTTGTCATCCTGAGCTGTTTGAGAAGCTTACCATGTCAGCCCACATGTCCAAAACACACTTTGCAAGATCAATGAGAGCAGCTGCTTTAAAGTATGAGGAGCTCACTGCCCCAGTCCCTGAGGAACTTTCACCAAACGGACAGGTCGCCGTCAAAGTTGAGAAGTCACGTACATCAACCGCCAATCGGGACTTCTTGGATTGGTGGAAGTGGGATAGCATTGGAGCAGCATGCGAGCCAAAGTGCGGGGGTTGCCGCTGTGGAAACTGCCAGCCAGGCGGAAAAGAAATGACTCTTGCTGAAGAGAGAGAGCTCAAAGTGGTAAGGGAAGGCCTCACCTACGTAACAGGAGACCGTCACAGTAAAGACCCACATTGGCATGCTAGCTATCCTTGGTTGGAAGACCCAGCTTCTCTACCAAATAATAAAAGGACAGTGGAAGCCACATTTCTCAGGACGGAGAGGCAGCTATCCAGAGAACCTGAATGGAATAGTGCCTACACAGCTCAGGTGCACGACATGGTGGACCGAAATGCTGCAATCAAATTGTCCGAAGACATGATTGCAAACTGGAAGGGACCAGTGTGGTATGTGAGTCACCTTATTGCTCCAAACCCCCACTCTGTCACAACCCCAGTGAGACTAGTGTGGAACAGCAGCCAAAAGTGCAATGGTGTCAGCTTAAATGATTTGCTGATGAAAGGTCCAGACGTCCTCAACCAAATTTGCGCCGTCCTCCTCAGATTCAGAGGCGGAATCTATGCTGCTCTGGGAGACATAAAGAAGATGTATAACTCAGTCTGGTTGGAGGACCGTGAAGTACACTTACACAGATTCCTCTGGCGAGATTCCGAGGACGAGGAGCTGGGAGAGTATGCTATCACAAGAGTGAACATCGGAGACAAACCTGCGGGGTGCATTGCACAGTTGGCAATGCGTGAGACTGCTAATCTTCCTTCTTTTACCCACCTCAAGGATGAGCAGCAAGTACTCCAGAAAGACAGCTATGTTGACGACATCCTCACATCTCACAACAGCCTTGACCAGTTGAGAATCATCACAGCAAATGTGGAACAAATCCTAAAAGCTGGTGGGTTTGAGCTCAAGCCTTGGGTTCTGTCTGGCCAAAGTGGGAGGAAGGAGGACAATGATGCTTTAAAGAAAAGCAAAACAAAAAGCATGATCCTACCAAACCAAATGCATGATGATGATAACAAGGCACTTGGTCTGGGCTACATTGTTGAAGAGGACATGCTCCACGTTATGGTGGGAATCAATTTATCCAAGAGAAAGAAAAAGATACGGCTTGGTCAAGGCCTTCTACAAGAGCAAATCACACACATATACACACACACACATACACACACACACACACATACACACACACATATACACACACATACACATGTACACACACACATATACACACACACATGTACACACACACACACATATACACACACACATGTACACACACACACACACATGTACACACACACACACACACACACACACACACACACACACATACACACACACATGTACACACACACACACACCCACACACACATGTACACACACACACACACACACACACATATACACACACACATACACACACACACATATACACACACACACATATACACACACACACATATACACACACACACACATATACACACACACATATACACACACATACACACACACATGTACACACACACATGTACACACACACACATGTATACACACACACATATACACACACACTGACACCATTCAGATAATAATCTGCCTTCCTGTTCTTGCCACCAAAGTGGACAACTTCACATTCATCCACATTATACTGCATCTGCCATGCTTCTGCCCACTCACCCAACCTATCCAAGTCACCCTGCAACCTCATAGCATCCTCAACACAGCTCACACTGCCACCCAGCTTTGTGTTATCTACAATTTGAGAGGGAGAAGGGGTGTCAGTATTATAGTTGAACAAAGGGCACTATGGAGCCATGAGGGAGGAGCTGGCTAAAGTTGACTGGAAAGATACCCTAGCAGGGATGACAGTGGATCAACAATGGCAGATATTTCTGGGAATAATACAGAAGGTGCAGGATCAGTTAATTCCAAAGAGGAAGAAAGATTCCAAGGGGAGTAAGGGGCGACCATGGCTGACAAGGGATGTCAGGGACAGTGTAAAAATAAAAGAGAAGGAGTACAACATAGCAAAGATGAACGGGAAGCAAGGGGATTGGGTAATGTTTAAAGAGCAACAGAAGATAACTAAAAAGGCAATACGGGGAGAAAAGATGAGGTACGAAGGTAAGCTGGCCAAGAATATAAAGCAGGATAGTAAAAGCTTCTTTAGGTATGTGAAGAGGAAAAAATTAGTTAAAACCAAAGTTGGATCCTTGAAGACTGAAACAGGTGAGTCAGCATGGATTTACGAAGGGGAAATCATGTTTGACTAAATCTTCTTTCTTCTCTTTTAAAATCTTTTTATTAGCTTTTTTTCAAAAACAAAAACAAATCAACAAAAAAAAAAGAATAATGATAAACATAACAATGATTTGATACATGGGGATCAGGATTACATTAATAACAGGTATAACCTAAATATGAGTCCAGTGTCAAAATACACATTGAATATAGACCTCTCGGTCTCCATGTAAATATAGTTAAATGTTTAAAAGAAAACATATATAAAAAAAGCAAAAAGATAAAAAGATAAATAGAAAAAAAGAGAAAAAAGGAAAAAAAACCTAAACTAGAGAGAAAAAAAAAGCAAAACTGGGCTGCAAAGAATTTCAACAATTTAAGTCCCTGTTTGTCGTCAAGTCCGTTCCACCGTATAAAGGTAAAATAATTATTATAACAGTTGGAGAGGGAGGGTGGGCGGCACGACTCACGTCGCAGTGGCCGGCCTCTGCAGTCCGTTTGTCTTTTTGTTATTTTTTGTCCCGTTTTAATGTAGTTTTTATTATTTTTTTGATGGGGTATGTGTGTGTGTGTGTGTGTATGTGTGTGTGTGTGTGTGTGTGTGTGTGGGGGGGGAATTTTTAAAATCTTTCCCCTGCACGGAGAACCCGACCTTTTCCCTGTCGGGTCTCCGTTGTCGTTGGGGCTGCAACGTGGAGCGGCCTCCAGCAGGAATGTCCTGGGGCTCCAGTCACGGAGCTGCGGAGCTACTCACCATCATGGAGCTGGCCGAGTCCGGAGCAGGTGGAGCTGTGGTGGCGCGCTGCTGTGACCCGACCCCCGGAGATTCGGAGGCTTACCGCAGGTCTGGCAGACAGTAATATCGGGTCCCTGGTGGGAGACCGCTTTTAGAGGCTTCTGCAACGGCGACTTCTCCCGCCAGAGTAGCGGGGTCGAGGATGACCTGGAGCGGGGCCTTACATCATCGCCCGGCGTGGCTTCAACGGCTGCGGGACTTTGCTGGCGCCCGCCGGGGGCTCCAACAACAAGACCCGGAGCGTGGCCTTGCATCGCCCGGCGTGGCTTTAATGGCCGTGGGACAATTGCCATCACCCGCCGGGGGCTTTGACTCTGACATCGGGAGGGGAATGGGGAGTGCAGGGGAGAGATATGTTTTTTTGCCTTCCATCACAGCGAGGAGGAGATGCGCTGTGATGGATGTCTGTGTAAATTGTGTTGTGTCTTGGGTCTTTTTTTTCATGTGTGTATGACTGCAGAAACAACATTTCATTTGAGCCTCTATGAGGTTCAAGTGACAAATAAATTGTATTGTGTTGTGTGTATTGTGTAATTTATGTCGTATGAAAATGTTGATTAAATGCTCCCCAAGTCCTATCAAATGTAACCAATGTCACTCCTGATTTTTTCTAAATTTAAACATGATATCGTTTCAGAATACCAATGGAGTGTGGTCGGAGGGTTGGAGTCTTCAATTTAAATAAAATAGATCTTCTGGCAATTAATGTAGAAAAAGCAATCAGCCGATGGGTGGAACGGGACAAATGAGTAGAATCTAACATTGGTCGCCCACAAATTGCAGTAATAGGATGAGGTTGTAAATCAATACCTAAAACTACAGAAATTGTATCAAAAATTACTTTCCAATATTTTTCCAAATGTGGGCAAGACCAAAACATACGAGTCAATGAGGCCACTTCAGAATTACATCTGTCACAGGTAGGATTTATATGACCATAAAAACAAGCTAACATCTTTTGACATATGAGCTCTGTGAACCACCTTGAATTGTATCAAAGCGTGTCTTGCACACGTTGAGGAAGTATTAACTAATTGAAGAATCCTCTCCCATTTCTCTATAGATAGAGAAATTTGGAGTTCCCTTACCCAGTCATTCTTAATTTTATCAAATGTATCTATTTGTAATTTCAAATTCAACTCATAAATAGTCGTTATTAAGCTTTTCTGACAAGGGTTCAAATGTAAAATTGTTTCTTAAATTTCGGTTTGATGTGGTAATGGAATAAAGGGTAGAGTAGCCTTCAAAAAAAAGTCTAATCTGTAAATATCTAAAAATGTGTGAATTAGGTAAATTATATTTATTGGAGAGTTGTTCGAAAGACATAAAACAACCATCCAAAAACAAATCACGAAAAGCTACTAATCCCTTCCTCTTCCATAACAAAGGCTTGATCAGTATTAGAAGGTTGGAAGAGAAAAAAGTAGATATGATAGGACTCGATAAGATAAAATCATTCAATCCAAAAAACTTACGAAATTCAAACCCGTATTCGAAATGGAATAGTCGTATATTTATTCAATCTCGTAATTGTAAAAGGTAATGAGACCCCTAGAATAGAAGCCAATGATAACCCTTGCATAGAATCACGTTCAAGATTTATCCATCCTGGGCATTAGGTATCTTCTAAATCTTTTGTCCAAAACGTTAAATAATGAACATTGACTGCCCAATAGTAGAATCTAAGGTTCGGCAATGCCAAACCACCGTCTTTTTTTGATTTCTGTAAGTATTTTTTACTTAGTCTGGGATTTTTATTCTGCCGTATATATGAAGACATTTTGGAATCAATAATATCAATGAAAGATTTGGCAATAAAAATTGGTATCATCTGAAATAAATACAAAAATTTAGGTAAGATAAACATTTTAATAGCATTGATTCGGCTATTGTCTGATGTGGTCAATTAAAGGCATAAAATTAGCTTTAAATAAATCCTTGTGTTTCTTGGTAATCTTAATACCTAAATAAGTAAAACTTTCGGTAGTTAAAGCTAAATGGAAACTGTCCATAATTTGAAACTAGATTGTTTAATGGAGAAAGCTCACTCTTACTAAGATTTAGTTTATAACCAGAAAAACTACTAAATTGATTGAGTAATGCTACTATTGCCGGAATAGATTTCTCAGGGTTTGAAATGAATAATAACAGATCATCTGCATAAAGAGATAGCTTATGTGTCTTATTCCCGCGGACAATACCAAAAATATTAGAGGATTCCCTAATAGCGGTGGCTAAAGCAATATCAAACAGTAAAGGACTTAAAGGACAGCCCTGTCTAGTACCTCGAAAGAGCCTGAAAAAAGGGGATCTCTGATTATTGGTAAGTACAGAAGCCTAAGGTATATGACATATCAGCCTTATATATTTCAAGTGTATTGAATAAGTATTCCCATACTACTCTATCAAACGCCTTCTTGGCATCGTGAAATGACACATTCTGGAATTATATTTGACGCTGTATATACGATATTCATTAATCTCCTAATGTTAAAGTATGAGTAACGATTTTTAATAAAACCTAATAAAACAGAAATAATTTTGGACAGAATTTTGGAATCTGCATTTAACAGTGATATAGGTCTATATGATGTCACTTCAGTAGGGTCTTTATCTTTTTTAAGAATTAAAGAAATAGATGCTTCATAAAAGGATTGTGGTAATCTATTCATTAAAAAGGCTTCTTTAAAAACCTTGCATAGCCAGGGAGACAATAAACTTGAGAAATGCTTAAAAAATTCTACTGTTTAGTTTTTTTTTTAGTTTAGTTTAGTTTAGAGATACAGCGCGGAAACAGGCCCTTCGGCCCACCAGGTCCGTGCCGACCAGCGATCCCTGCACACTAACACTATCCTGCACACACGAGGGACAATTTTTACATTTACCAAGCCACCAATTAACCTACAAACCCGTACGTCTTTGGAGTGTGGGAGGAAACCGAAGATCTCGGGGAAAACCCACGCAGGTCATGGGGAGAACGTACAAACTCCGTACAGACAGCGCCCGTAGTCGGGATCGAACCCGGGTCTCCGGCGTTGCATTCACTGTAAGGCAGCAACTCTACCGCTGCGCCACCGTAACCGCCCTGTAAACCCTCTAAACCGGGAGCTTTACCAGAATTCATTGAGAGGATTGCTTTCTGTATTTCTTCCTCCGTGATGGGTTCGTCTAACAACAAACTCATTATGTAATAAATTTGGCAAGTTCCGTTTTGATAAAAACTCATGCATTATATTGGAATCAGTAAGAAATTCTGATTGATATAGAGAGATATAAAATTCCTGAAAGGATTTATTAATTTCATCATGGTCCACAGTTAGTGTACCATCCTGTTTACTCACAAAATCTTCTGGAATTTTTGAGAATGTAACAAGGGAAATGGACAAGGGAAAGCCAGTGGATGTAGTGTACCTGGACTTTCAGAAAGCCTTTGATAAGGTCCCACATTTGAGGTTAGTGGGCAAAATTAGAGCACATGGTATTGGGGGTAGAGTGCTGACGTGGATAGAAAATTGGTTGGCAGACAGGAAACAAAGAGTAGGGATTAACGGGTCCCTTTCAGAACGGCAGGCAGTGAGACAGCTATTTACAATATACATCAATTATTTAAATGAAGGGATTAAAAGTAACATTAGCAAATTTACAGATGACACAAAGCTGGGTGGCAGTGTGAACTGTGAGGAGGATGCTATGAGAATGCAGGGTGACTTGGACAGGTTGGGGGAGTGGGCAGATGCATGGCAGATGAAGTATAATGGGGTTAATTTGTGACCTTATCCACTTTGGTGGCAAGAACAGGAAGGCAGATTATTATCTGAATGGTGTCAGTTAGGAAAAGGGGAAGTACAACGGGATCTGGGGGCCCTTGTTCATCACTCACTAAAATTAAGCATGCAGGTACAGCAGGCATGTTGGCCTCCATAATAAGAGGAGTTGAGTATAGGAGCAAAGAGGTCCTTCTGCAATTGTACAGGGCCCTAGTGTGTGCAGTTTTGGTCTCCAAATTTGAGGAAGGACATTCTTGCTATTGAGGGAGTGCAGCGTATGTTCACGAGATTAATTCCTGGGATGGCGGGACTGTCATATGCTGAGAGAATGGAGCGGCTGGGCTTGTACACTCTGGAGTTTAGAAGGATGAGAGGGTATCTTATTGAAACATATAAGATTGTTAAGGGTTTGGACACGCTAGGGGCAGGAAACATGTTCCCAATGTTCGGGGAGTCTAGAACCAGGGTCCACAGTTTAAGAATAAAGGGTTGGCCATTTAAAACAGAGATGAGGAAACACTTTTTCTCACAGAGAGTTGTGAATCTGTGGAATTCTCTGCCTCAGAGAGCCGTTTGGGGTAATTATCTGGATACTTTCAAGAGAGAGCTAGATAGGGCTCTTAAAGACAGTGGAGTCAAGGGATATGGGAAGAAGGTTGGAACAGTGTACTGATTGTGGATGATCAGCCATGATCATAGTGAATGGCGGTGCTGGCTCGAAGGGCCAAATGGCTTACTCCTGCACCTATGGTCTATTGTCAATTTCACATTTAATTCCATCTTCTAATTCGTTAATTTATTTTGTAAATAACAGGGGTGTCAGCACCGAGCCTTGCGGCACCCCAGTAGTCACTGCCTGCCATTCTGAAGAGAACTCGTTAATTCCCACTCTTTGCTTCCTGTCTTCCAACCAGTGACAAACCCTACCCCCAATATCAGGTGCTCTAAATTTAACCTTGTCAAAGGCTTTTTGAAAGTCCAGATACACCACATCCACTGGCTCTCCCTTATCCATTCTACCTGTTACATTCTCAAAAAATCCTAGAAGATTAGCCAAGCATGATTTCCTCTTCATAAATCCATGCTGACTTTGATCGATTCTGTCACTGCTTTCCAAATGCGCTGCTATAATATCTTTAAATATTGACTCAAGCATCTTCCCCTCAAGGCTAACTGGTCTATAATTCCCCATTTTCACTCTCCCTCCTTTCTTAAAAAGTGGAGTTACATTGGCTATCCTCCAGTCCGCAGGAACTGATCCAGAGTCGAGAGAACATTGGAAAATGATCACCAATGCATCCACAATTTCTAGGGCCACCTCCTTGAGTACTCTGGGATGCAGACCATCAGGCCCTGGGTATTTATCTGCCTTCAGTCCCAATGGTTTACCTAACACCATTTCCAGACTAATGTGGATTCCCTTCAATCCTTCCTCCCACTAGATCCTCAGTCCCCTAGTATTTCTTGGAGATTGTTTATCTTCTTCAGCGAGGACAGAACCAAAGTACTCCTTCGTCTCTTCTGCCATTTCCTTCATTTCCATTATAAATTCACCTGTCTCTGATTGTAAGGGACCTACATTTGTCTTCACTAATCTTTTCTTTTTTACATTCCTAAAAAAGCTTTTAGAGTATGTTCTTATATTCTCCGCAAGCTTTCAGTCATGCTCTCCACCCCCCCCCCCCCCTTCCCTCTTAATTAACCCCTTTGTCTTCCTCTGTTGAGTTCTAAATGTCTCCCAGTCCTCCGGTTTGCCTTTTTCTTGGATCCTTGATTTCCCTCATCAGCCACGGTTGAACCGCCTTCCCTGTTTTGTTTTTTCACCAGACAAGGAAGAATAATTTTTGTAGTTCATCCATGTGGTCTTTAAATCTTCTCAATTGTATCTTCATCGTCAAGCCTTTAAGTATAATTTGCCCGTCTATCCTAGCCAACACCCATCTCATACCTTCAAATTCTTTCTTTAAGTATATATATATATTTTGATCGCTCTCCCTATGACAGCGTGGATTTTCTCCGGGTGCTCTGGTTTCCTCCCGCACTCCAAAGACGTCCTGGTTTGACAGTTAATGGGCCTCTGTTCATTGTAAATTGTCCCTAATAAGTAGGATAGTGTACGGGGTGATCACAGATCGGCATGGAGTTAGTGGGCCAAAGGGCCTGTTTCCATGTTGTATCTCTAAACTAAACTAGTGTGAATGGGTGATCGCTGATCGGTGGGCCGAAGGGCCTGTTTACACACTGTATCACTAAATTCTAAAGATTTCATTACATCTTTATTGCAATTAACATTATCGACACAAAATGATTGTTGATTGCAATTATTATACTGACACAAATGTAACATTATGCGTTAATGGCACGGTGGAGCAAGCGGTAGAATTGCTGCCTCACAGCCCTAGACCCAGGTTTGATCCTGAACTGGGCTGCTGTATGTGTGCAGTTTGCACATTCTCACTGCAAATGGAGGAATTTTGGGAAGGCAAGACCAACTCTTATCTCCCTGCATGTGATCCATAGTCCTCCATTCCCTGCAATTCCATGTGCCTATCTAAAACCCTCTTAAACGCCTCTATCAGCCACCACCACCACCACCGCCTGCAGCGTGTTCCAGGCACCCACCTCTCTCTGTAGAAATTAAACCTGCCCCACACTGTCTCCTTTAAACTTTCCCCCTCTCACTTTAAACCTATCACCTCTACAATCTGATGTTTCCTTCCTGGGGAAAAAGGTTCTGACCTTATCTACACCTCTCGTAATTTGATCAACTTCTATCAGGTCTCCCCTCAACCTCCAATGTTCCAGTGAAAATAATCCAAGTCTATCCAACCTCTCCCTGTAGCTGAAACCATCTAATCCAGGCATTGTTCTGGTAAACCTCCTCTGCACCCTCTCCAAAGCCCCACATCCATCCTGTAACGGGGGCGATTAGAACTGCACATAATACTCCAAATGCCCCCCCGACCAAATTCCCACAGAGCTGCATCGCGACTTCACGACTCTTATACTCAATGCCCCAACCAATGAAGGCAAGTGTACAGTACACCTCTACTGATCGAAATTCTAGACTCTTTGCAAATGATTTAGATGAAACTCTGAACAGAAACTAGGGCAATTAGTTAAAAATCATTATTTTATTGTTGAAGTATAACTAAAAAGAACCAAAATGTACAGTGTGCAAAATGTATTAAAAAAAGTATTTCCTAATTCCATATCTCAATAACCTAGTTTGTCGGTAAAGATACAGTCAGAGATACAGGGTTGAGGATAGTCAGTGAAGCAGGGTGCTGGGGAGAAGGGGCTCTGAGGGAGCTAGATTAATTTGTGTGGGGTTCCCTCACAGTCCTGACTTGTAGATGGGGAAAGGGAATGTGGCGGATGCAGAGTACATGGACTAACTCCACCCGGGGCAACCAGACAGTAGGGAAACAGGCCCATTGGCCCAACGTGTCCATGTTAACCAAGGTGCCCCATCTCCACTAGTCCCACCTGCCTGTGTTTGGCCCATATCCCTCTAAACTTTCTTTGCAGCCTTACAGCTGCTTTGGTGCGGCCTTTCCCGGAGTCAGGCCCAGAGCTTCAGCGACAGCGCAGCGGGGACTTTAACATTGCGGAGATAGGGTGAATGCAGTCTTTTACTGAGAGATGGGGCACTTTAACATTGCCGGGGGTCGCCGGAGAAGCGCTCCAATCCCTGGGCTGCAGCCTCCAACATCTTGGAGCCTCGGTGTGTGGAGCTTCTGGCGGCAGGCGTGGAGCGGACCTTCCATCGTGGAGTGGCCAATCCCTCGCCGGGGGTCGCCGGACAAGAGCTCCGACCGCCGGCCTGCGGCTTACAACATCTGGAGGCCGTGGTCTACTGTACGGAGGTGGCCGATTTGGGAGCTCCGCGCCACGGGGTGTGCTCGACCTGTCCCGACGTTGGTGTTCCGACTATCCCGACCAGAGGGCTTGAACATCGGGCCGTCTGTAGCGGCGACTGCGGTGGGTCAGGGCCCTGACCACGGGTGTACAAGGGAGGAGGAGGACTGTGTAGAAACATAGAAACATAGAATATAGGCGCAGGAGTAGGCCATTCGGCCCTTCGAGCCTGCACCACCATTCAATATGATCATGGCTGATCATCCAACTCAGTATCCTGTACCTGCCTTCTCTCCATACCCCCTGATCCCTTTTGTCACAAGGGCCACATCTAACTCCCTCTTAAATATAGCCAATGAACTGGCCTCAACTACCTTCTGTGGCAGAGAATTCCACAGAAATTTTTTTTCTCATCTCGGTCCTAAAAGATTTCCCCCTTATCCTTAAACTGTGACCCCTTGTTCTGGTCTTCCCCAACATCGGGACCAATCTTCCTGCATCTAGCCTGTCCAACCCCTTAAGAATTTTGTAAGTTTCTATAAGATCCCCCCTCAATCTTCTAAATTCTAGCGAGTACAAGCCGAGTCTATCCAGTCTTTCTTCATATGAAAGTCCTGACATCCCAGGAATCAGTCTGGTGAACCTTCTCTGTACTCCCTCTATGGCAGTACAGAGAAGGTAGTACAGACCATGGGTGAACAAGGGAGGAGGAGGACTGTGTGAACTGTGTTGCTTCCACCACAGTGAAGGATGCTGTGGTGGATGTCTGTGTTGAATTATGTTGTGTATTGTGTCCTATTTTAATTGTAACGCTGCATGGTCAATTCATTATGGTGGATGTGACAAATAAATTTGAACAAAATTTGAACCTTTGAACCTTTATCCATGTGTATTTTAAACATTGTGATAGTACTTGCCTCATCTACCTCCTCTGGCAGCTCGTTCCATATACCCACCACCCTGTGTGAAAAAGTTCCCCCTCAGCTTCCTACTAAATCTTTCATCTTTCCCTCTCTCACCTTAAACCGATATCCTGTAGTTCTTCATTCCCCTACCCTGGTAGTAAAAGACTCTGTGCGTCTACCCCATCTATTCACTCCATGATCTTATACACTTCTATATGATCGCCCCAACTCTCGGTAACAGACTGTGCATTCACCCTATCTATTCCCCTCCTGATATGAAGCACTTCTATAAGATCACCCATCAACCTATAGTGCTCCTAGCCTGCCCAACCGTTAGCTCAGGCCCCTTGACTCCTGGCAACATCTTCATCAATCTGCTCTGCACTTTTTCCAGCTTAAAATATCCTTCCTATAGCAGGGCGATCAAAACTGAACGCATTACTGAAGTGAGGCCTCACCAACATCTTGTACAACTGTAACGTGACCTTCCCAACCTGACTGATAAAGGCCAATGTGCCAAAACGGAACGCAATACTCCAAGTGTGACCTCACAAATGTCTTGTATAACCATAACGTGACCTTCCAACCTCCCAATACCCTGGCTGATAAAGGCAAATGTGCCAAAACGCAACACCACAGGGAAGTTGAAAGATTTGAAGGATTGTGTTGTTGGGAAGGAGTGGAGATGGGAGGGGTGGGATGAGAGGGCTAGGAGAGATGGAAGATTGCGTGGGATTAATTGATTCTGTGCATATTCCAGGGATTTTCACGGGATCTTGCAGCTTTTCCAGTGTTTCCGACCTTGGGAATGATAATAGAAGTGGTAGTTTAGAACCTTGTGTGGGTGAGGTCAAGGGTTTATATATCAGTGAGCTGTTCATATGTTTCTGTGTGTGTGTGTGCGTGTGCGTGTGCGTGTGCGAGCAGGTGAGAGAGAATGTATGAATGCATTTGTGTGTATATGGGTGTGCATGTTTCCTTCCTCCCTCCTTCCAGGTGTCTGACATTGAGGGTTTATATATTAGAGTGAGCTGGTTATATATTTATATATGTATGTGTGTGGCTGTGATCGAGGGTTTATATATTAGGGAGTTGTTTGTATATTTCTATGCACGTGTGTGTGTGAGTGTGTGCGATCGTGCATTTGAGTGTGCGTGTGCGTGTGTGTGTGTGTGTGATCGTGCGTGTGAGTGTGCATGTGTGTGTGTGATCGTGTGTGTGAGTGTGAGTGTGCATTTGCGTGTGTGTGATCGTGTGTGTGAGTGTGCATGTGAGTGTGCATTTGTGTGTGATCATGTGTGTGAGTGTGCGTGTGAGTGTGAGTGTGAGTGTGCATGTGAGTGTGCATGTGTGTGTGTGATCGTGCGTGTGAATGTGCGTGTGAGTGTGCATTGAGATTGTGCGTGTGAGTGTGCATGTGCGTGGTGTGATCGCGTATGTGAGTGTGAGTGTGCATGTGAATGTGCATGTGCATGTGTGTGATCGTGCGTGTGAGTGTGCGTGTGTTTGTTTGATCGTGCGTGTGCGTCTGAATATGCGTGTGTGTAAGTGTGCGTGTGAGTGTGTGTGTGTGTGTGTGTGTGTGTGTGTGTGTGTGTGTGTGTGTGAGTGTGCGTGCATGTGATCGTGTGTGTGAGTGTGAGTGTGTGTGATCGTGCATGTGAATGTGCGTGTGTGTGTGTGAGTGTGCGTGTGAATGTGAGTGTGCGTGTGAATGTGAGTGTGCGTGTGAATGTGCGTGTGTGTGTGTGAGTGTGCGTGTGAATGTGAGTGTGCGTGTGAATGTGAGTGTGCGTGTGAATGTGAGTGTGCGTGTGAATGTGAGTGTGCGTGTCTGCGTTCTACCCAGTGTGGGCATCAGGCGCTCCCGGTACAGTGTCACACACACACACACACTCACAGTTCAGAACACCATCTACATCCTCCTGACACTCTGGATCCAATATACTCACTAAAAGAGAAGGTTGATTTACATCAGGACATTTCATAGCTGCCAACGTCATCATAATCACTCCCTGAAGAATGATCTGTGGCTGCAACGGGTTGAATAATGGTCACTGCAGCTAAAATAGAAACACATTGCAGGAAAGATGTTGTCAATCTGGAAAGGGTGCAGAGAATATTTTCCAGGATGTTGCCAGGACTGGTGGGGCCTGAGCCACAGGGTGAGTGAGGTTGGGAAGAGGCTCAAGGGAAATGTTGTTTCTGCAGTCATACACACAAGAAAAAAAGACCCAAGACACAACACAATTTACACAGACATCCATCACAGCGCATCTCCTCCTCGCTGGGATGGAAGGCAAAAAAAAATGTATCTCTCCCCTGCACTCCCCATTCCCCTCCCGATGTCAGAGTCAACGCCCCCGGCGGGCGATGCCAATTGGCAATGGCCATTAACGCCGCGCCGGGTGATGCAAGGCCGCGCTCCGGGTCTTGGTGTTGGAGCCCCCGCGGGCGCTAGCAAAGTCCCGCAGCCGTTGAAGCCGCGCCGGGCGGTGATGTAAGGCCCCGCTCCAGGTACTCTTCAACCCCGCGACTCGGGCGGGTGAAGTCGCCGTTGCGGAAGCCCCGAAAAGCGGTCTCCCAGCAGGGACCCGCGGGCTCCCGGTGTCACTGTCCACCAGACCTGCGGTTGGAGCCTCCAAATCCCCGGGGTCGGGCCGCAGCCGCGCGCCACCACAGCTCCACCCGCTCCGAACTCGGCCAGCTCCACGATGGTGAGTAGGTCCGCAGCTCTGTGACTGGAGCCCCAGGTCGTTCCTGCTGGAGGCCGCTCCACGTTGCTAGGCCCCAACGACAACGGAGACCCGACAGGGAAAAGGTTGGGTTCTCCGTGCTGGGGATAGATTTTAAAAGTTTCCCCCCCACCCCCTGCCCCCCCCCCCCCCCCCCCACACACACACACACACACACACACACACACATACACACACACACACACACACACACACACACACACACACATACCCCATCAAAAAAAAATAAAAACTACATTAAAACGGGACAAAAAATAACAAAAAGACAGACAGACTGCAGAGGCCGGACGCTGCGACGTGAGTCACGACGCTGTGAGTCGCCACCACTCAAGTCTAATCCACCATTCATGGCTGATCTATCTTTCCCTCTCAACCCCATTCTCCTGCCTTCCCCCCATCACCCCTGACACCTGTACTAATCAAGAATCTATCTATCTCTGTCTTACATATATACACTTTGTCCTCCATCTGTGGCAATGAATTCCACAGATTCACCACCCTCTGACTAAAGAAATTCCTCCTCATCTCCTTGCTAAAGGAACGTCATTTAATTCTGAGGCTGTGCCCTCAGGGGTCCAGGACAATCCACTAGTGGAAACATCCTCTCCACATCCACTCTATCCAGGCCTTTCACTATTCGGTAATTTTCAATGAGGTGCCCCCTCATCCTTCTAACTCCAGCGAGTACAGGCCCAGTGCTGTCAAATGCTCATCATATGTTATCCCACTCATTCCTGGGATCATTCTCATGAACCTCCTCTAGACCCTCTTGGAGCACAGAGGATGAGGGGTGATCTTATAGAGGTGTACAACATAATCATAATAGATTGGGTAGACAGAGTTGGGAGAGAGAGAGGGGGAGA